>NC_090748.1:72235298-72265298 GCF_036898095.1 Palaemon carinicauda
CATACTGGTAGTCATCTAAAACAAGGAATAACAAATGATGGCTAGTTCATACCTTTCATTAATCAAACAAAACACACAAAATCTATTTCTATCGAAAAAGTGATAAATTTGTAGAAATAAAAGAAACCTTCAAATCAGACACAAAGACACAACGAAACAGGAAGGTATTATAGCACAACATTTACTCAAAAGTAGACTTACAAATTGATAAAAAAATACAAGAATACATAACACTAATATTAGCATATAGTATAACATATTTACTAAACAATGATTTTATCAAACTATACGATTGAAGACTCTTAGGACATAGAACACCAAATTTCACTTGAACTATTATGTTCTGAAACTTTACTACTGCAAAATCGTTTCATTTGGGTTAGGTTACCTACTTAAGAGCTAATTGTTGCCGCATGACTTTATTGTTTTTACTGATTTCAAGTACACACTGATACATGATACACCTTCACTCACGTCTATTATCAACAGAACATAGAGAGAGAGAGAGAGAGAGAGAGAGAGAGAGAGAGAGAGAGAAAGGCGGGGAAGAAGATGGTTATATGTTTTAGTACTTTACCACAAAGAAAAACGTCAATATTCACATTACAGCCCAGCTAATTCGTTATCTTTATTCATTGATGAAAATTTTAATGGGCTTCAGTGGACAGCTTGTATGTCTCATATTACTCAGCTATGAGAACAATAATACGAGACCATCTTAATCAAGATGTATTGTAGGTTATAATAGAAAATCAAACTCTCATAAATATTTTTTGGAACGATAGACGGATTTACCAAGCAAAAGAACGATAAATGTTTATTACTTTTTTAATTATCCTTGCTTCGATTGAGACAAAGGCATAAATCTTCTCCTTTTTATAAGTGGAATCAAATTACTTTTGATACTTGATATTAATGAAAAGATATTGGATAGAGCAACATACAGAGTACGTATATGAAATTGGATAAAACAGCTTAGGATGATCCCAGAAGATTCACCTCATTTTCCGAATTTGTGAAATAGTCATCAGGCTTTTTATTGTCTTTTAATCTATGACTTCAGATGTCTTGTTGAATTTTTTTCGAGTCACCCATATGAGAGCATCTTTTATTTGTATCGGATTATTCTCTTATTCACTATTTCGGCAATAATTATGCCGATAAAACATAAAACAGTAACAACTCCAGATTATAATCCTTGCAAGAACATGACAAACATTAAAGGAGATTGTTATTGTCTTAATGAGTGTATGTATTTCAAGGAAAAAAATTAACGAACAAAGGAACATCTTCATTGATAATGGCAATGAATCATATTTTGAAAGAATGGAAATTAACTCGTGATTTTGACTTTAATCAAAATTGCCTTTTCGATGTTATTAGGTTTAAGTGCTCCAACAGAACGTGCGAAAGCCATTGGAATATTTTGAAATACTTTTCAACCTAGGGTTGTACCTTAGCTAATAAAAATAATAACAATATTAATAATAGAATGATGCCATTTCATCATATGGCCATTTGACTAGTTATGGTCAGGGCAGTATATAAAGTGTATTTGGACCAATAAGATTGGTTACATTTTGGGGGAAATAAAAGCGCCATACTAAATCTCGGTGCTGCTCATCTGACTGACGGAGTAAACATTCTCATTAAAGAAAATTATTTTAAATTTGGAAGTATTTTAACAATTCAAAAATATTAAGTTATGCTGGCTGGTAGTGGGAAAGGTTAAATGATGCACAGATTCCCTTGAAAGATACAGAAGACGCGGAAAATAAATAAAAGGTAGAGGAGAAAATAGAAAGCAAACGACAATTCTTACATCATGCCCTGTAAGGTTAAGATGTTTTTCCTATACTAATATAATGTGAAAGACTTTCATTTAACGGCTAGGAATATCATACCTTGTGGATTCAAATTATTATTTTAATCACTGACCTCAGTATAGTTAATGATAATCTAGTTTATATTGAAGATCCTTCTGATGTGGATCAATACGATCCTTGAAGAGCTGATAGACTTAAATAGTTTAATGGTATTTTCAGTCCCAACAAGGTTTAATGTCACTACTATAGGTCTTTATTACTGAAGCCTTAAAAGTCAGCTAACAGAACCCAAGGATCGACCTGCGAACCGAATACTTGTTGAACCTTTGTATGCAAAGTCATTAGAATTACTGCTCCCAATGAAAGTAATACTGTTCAAATAATTCCATATTGAATAAGCAAAGCCTAACTCAAATTCTAATCCATCAAAAATATTATAGAATTTACTTCAAAGCATAACTGACTCGTTAATGGATCTTGTTTAAAATTCACACCTATTAGTTTCATGTTAGAGGAGCATGTGACGAAGAAACAGAAATATAAAATTATATGCCTATACCAAAGACGCTATTCAATTCTAATTTACAATATTCGTCGGTGCTTTGGGGGCATACAGTTCCTCAAATCCTAGACAAACCTTTTTAATACAAAATAAAATTACGAAGATGTAACTAAATATACACACGTGGCGAAACAATATTTCTCTCTTCACACTTTACTCTGTTAAATAAACCTGGCAATAGTTTTCGCGATATCTGAAAACTATTGATTCAAGTGTTCAGAAAAAAAAGAAGTAAAATTTCATCAAATTATGATACATTTATAATATATTGCACATTTACCACTGCGTTTATTTAAACATTCCTTTTGTCGAGTAAAGGCAGATATAGAAACGCATAAACAAAGAATAAATGGGTCAATTTCATATACCATTTATTGCAGTGTCTATGCTGATAGTCAACCAAATTTAGGAATAACTAATGATAGCTAGTTCATACCTTCTATGAAACAAGCACAGAACAAAAAAAATCTATTTCTAGCAAAAAAGTTATATATTTGTAAAAATGAAAGGAACCTTCAAATCAGACACACTGCGAACTGGGGAGTTATTGTAGCACAACATTTACTCAAAAGTAGATTTACAAATCAACAAAAAAATACAAACATACATAACACTAATATCAGCGTATAGTATAACATATTTACTAAACAAAACAATGATTTTATCAAACTCTACGAGTGAAGAATCTCAAGACATAGAGCACCCACTTTCACTTGAACTATTATGTTCTGAAACTTTACTAATGCATAATCGTTTCATTTGGGTCAGCTTTCCGAATTAAGAGCTAGCTGTTGTAGCAAAATTTTATTGCTTTTATTGATTTCAAATAGACACTGATACATGATACATCTTCACTCACGTCGCTTGGGTGCGTAACATCGATCGATCAATCGATCGAGGGAGAGAGTTATGTATTAGTATATTACCACAAACAACAACTTCACTATTCACATTACAGCCCAGCTAATTCTTTATCTTAATTCATTTTTTATAGCGAGACGTTTCACATAAAAGTTAATGATAAACTTTGCCAGAGAAGCAATACAATTTTCATGTAACAATTGCACGCCACCTCCAAATACACTACTCTTCTACATTCATAGCTTATTCATAATAGTAATAAACAATGATTGCGAAGGACCATTATGTTTGGAGACTTGCTGTTCAAGAAACTTCAAAACATATCAACTGGTAATAGTTGTTTTCAAGGTAAATGAATATCTTCCTTGACAAAACCAATACAAATGACTGCATCATTATTGCTCAGTGCATAACCATTTACCAAAAATTCCAATTGGATCCACAATCAACATGTACGATTTAAAGATACTTTTAAGTTAATCTCTCCAACAAACCACCGCATAAGATCATAAACAGATGTAGTTTTGTCATGAGATTTCTAAACCTCGCTTGACCAGTCCATTTCTCCAATTAAAACGCAGACCAAATACACTATATTGATGTGTATACTAGAGATAGAGTGATAAGAGAAAACAATTACCTAAATACCATAACGCACATATGCGCAGGCAGAGAGAAAGAGAGAGAGAGAGAGAGAGAGAGAGGAGAGAGAGAGAGAGAGAGAGAGAGAGAATAAGATCACTGAGTCATAGATTGAAAGATCGAATATGAAAAGGTACACATATATGAACTAGATCACTTGATAACTCTGACAACTAAAACCGGAACCTTTTTAGAGAAAGTCCATTGGAATAATATTGTGAAACCATTGAAAACCAAGTTGATAACATAAACCTCTTAGTTACGCAAAGCAACAACTTACAAACAGCAGAATCTATGTGTTTTTATAACCAGCAAAGGGAAGGCCAAGGATTCCTAGGTTTACATCACATACAATCATTCCAAACATCCTCATATGGTCATTTCCAATAATCAGAACGAATGAAGATATCCAAAACTCAAAACTTTGAAAAATGCAAAAGGAGTTTGAAACGGCGACAAATGATTAAGGGAAGTTCATTATTGTCATGATGATTTCTGGCCAAATTTTCTTATGAGAACAAAAGTATTTTTGCAACAATATGAAGGGACGATGGAAATTGCACAGCTTAATGGGTAAAATGACTAGAGAAAATAAGAACAAAACTGGAAACCCTTTTGAGCAAGAAACCAGTGTTCACCTAACATTGAAAAAGGCAAATTATATTAGGTATGACATAATTAGCACAATAATATGAATAAAAACATAAAATATCTTTAAATAAAAAGATGGCAAGTGAAAGCAGATAGTTTACAGAAATAAAAAGTAAAATTATTATTTAATGAATACTGCAATGGACACCAAAATAATCCCTGAGTAAAAAAATGTATATCTAAAACTTGGAGACAAAACTCACGAAAAACTAAGTGATACCTGCCTATAATGCTAGTGAATCGACTCAAGCCATAACCCAACTTTGATGTCAATGAAAACCAAACTGGAAGGGAAGACACACACACACACACACACTATATATATATATATATATATATATATATAAAGACAGAAAACATAGAGATAAAAGGCTAACTGAGCATGAAACGTTTATGAATCATTAGGTATATAGAGGACAATAATAAAGGATATATTTCAATTTTTGAATAGCTGCAAACGTTAGACGCTACACCTATAGCATTAACAGAGTAAAAGAAACAAAGTTAGACCAAGGCGGAATGAAAAACGATAATCTAAAGAAAAATTAAGTTTCAGTTAAAACAAAAATCAATTATGAGAGAGAGAGAGAGAGAGAGAGAGAGAGAGAGAGAGAGAGAGAGAGAGAGAATTATCAGGTGTAAAAATAATCCAATTTTATCGAAAAGCAAATGTTCTTCTAATAAAAACATCAAGGGCAAATCCTAAATGTTTTAAAAACCAAGAGCCAATAAGTGTAATCTTTATAACGTAACAAACACATGATGATTATGAACAGATTTTGTTCTAAAATATGTTGTTCAAAAAAACTTATTGAAATAGTAAATACTCAGTTAAAAAAAAGTATATCAAGTCAATAGTTTACTTCACCATGAAAAATCGGGAATATCAAAATGATTCTGGTGTATAGAAAAAAAAATCCATGGAACACTCTGACCTCTGTGAGGTGCCAAATTCGTTGTATTTTCTTTGAAATTTTATGACATTGACATAGGCCATTTTGGTATACCATATTCAATGTTCAATTCCTATCACGTTGGTACATACATACATATATCAAGGCACTTCTCCCAATTTTGGGGGGTAGCCGACATCAAACAAATGAAACAAAAAAGAGGACCTCTCCTCTCTACGTTCATCCCAGCCTGACAAAGGACTCAACCGAGTTCGGCTGGTACTGCTAGGGTGACACAGCCCATCCTCCCCCGTTATCCACCACAGATGAAGCTTCATAACGCTGAATCCCCTACTGCTGCTACCTCCGCAGTCATCCAAGGCACCGGAGGAAGCAGCAGGGCTTACCGGAACTGCGTCAAAATCACTCGCCATTCATTCCTATTTCTGGCACGCTCTCTTGCCTCTCTCACATCTATCCTCCTATCACCCAGAGCTTTCTTCACTCCATCCATCCACCCAAACCTAGGCCTTCCTCTTGTACTTCTCCCATCAACTCTTGCATTCATCACCTTCTTTAACAGACAACCATTTTCCATTCTCTCGACATGGCCAAATCACCTCAGCACATTCATATCCACTCTAGCTGCTAACTCATTTCTTACCCCCGTTTTCACCCTTGCTACTTCGTTCCTAACCCTATCTACTCGAGATACACCAGCAATACTCCTTAGACACTTCATCTCAAACACCTTCATCTCAAACACATTCAATTTCTGTCTCTCCATCACTTTCATTCCCCACAACTCCGATCCATACATCACAGTTGGTACAATCACTTTCTCATACAGAACTCTCTTTACATTCATGCTCAACCCTCTATTTTTTACTACTCCTTTAACTGCACCCAACACTTTGCATCCTTCATTCACTCTCTGACATACATCTGCTTCCACTCCAACATTTGCTGCAACAACAGACCCCAAGCACTTAAACTGATCCAACTCCTCAAGTAATTCTCCATTCAACATGACATTCAACCTCGCACCACCTTCCCTTTCCGAACATCTCATAACCTTACTCTTGCCCACATTAACTCTCAACTTCATTCTCTCACACACCCTTCCAAATTATGTCACTAATTGTCCAAGCTTCTCTTCCTCGTCTGCAACCAGTACAGTATCATCCGCAAATAACAACTAAGATACCTCCCATTCACGGTCATTCTCGTCTACCAATTTCAATCCTCGTCCAAGCACTCGAACATTCACCTCTCTCACCACTCCATCAACATAGAAGTTAAACAACCACGGCGACATCACACATCCCTGTCTCAGTCCCACTCTCACCGGAAACCAATTGCTCACTTCAGTTCCTTTCCTAACACATGCATTACTACCTTTGTAGAAACTTTTCACTGCTTGCAATAACCTTCCACATACACCATATAACCTCATCACATTCCACATTGTTTCCCTATTAACTCCATCATACGCTTTCTCCAGACCCATAAACGCAACATACACCTCCATACCTTTTGCTAAATATTTCTCGCATATCTGCCTAACTGTAAAAATCTGATTTATACAGCCCCTACCTTTTCTAAAACCACCCTGTACTTCTAAGATTGCATTCTCTGTTTTATCCTTAATCCTATTAATCAGTACTCTACCATACACTTTTCCAACTACACTCAACAAACTAATACCCCTTGAATTACAAAACTCATGCACATCTCCCTTACCCTTATATAGTGGTACAATACACGCATAAACCCAATCTAATGGTACCATTGATAACACAAAACACATATTAAACAATATCAACAACCATTCAAGTACAGTTACACACCCTTCATTCAATATATATATATATATATATATACATATATATATATATATATATATATATATAAATATATGTGTGTATATACATATATATATGTATACACACACACACACACACACACATATATATATATATATATATTTATATATATGCGTATACACACACACACACATTATATATATATATATATATATATGTATATATATATATATATATATATACACACACAATTTTGGTTGTAATAATACTTCTTGAACTACATACCTAGAAGTCTCACGATGTAAGAATATTTCCTAAGTAAAGGATCTAGTACATGGAATAGGAAAATATATAATATTCAATATAAAAAAAAAGTCTATTCAAAACTGGATCCCATCTGTTTAAAAAAAAATTGCTAAAGAATATGTCAAGTGATTTATTTTTTGGCAGCAAAGTGATCACAAAAACTTCAAACTCACATTCCTCTAGCTCTAGATAACAATAAATAAAGCTTAAAGATTCCGGTGGAGTAAAAAATAAGGCCCTCGATTAAACGCAGAATAGTTTGAAGTAATAAATTTCAGTTATGGTACTTGAAAGAGACAAAGTCGCGATAGTTGATAACAAAAAACTGCTTAATTTAGCTGCGCATATAGCAATCATAAATCAAATTCTCGTTTTTATGTTTAATGGGGTTTTGGGAAGTCAGGATTAATTCTGAAACATCAAATCCTGGACAAATCCGCATGTTCAGAAAATCAGAATGAAGAAAATCACTAAATTACGATTACTTCTCCAGTTCAGATTCTTTTTGTGTTCAAGCCCTTCAAGGAATGTCATCTCATAAACAGTTTAGCAGTGAAATATGCCGGCGTTGTATATGCTATCATTACTTTTTTTTCTTCTTTTATTTCTTCGGCGATCATGTCGCAGTAACTTATAACTGAGAAAAAAGTTGAATACTTCACGAAATGTGTATTTTGTCGTGTTAGAAGCATTGTCAAATGAAATGGATACGTTCAATTCATGAGAAATTAGATTTGGGTCAAATCTGGTAAAAAAACACACTTGACACACACACACACACACACACATATATATATATACATATATATATATATATATATATATATAATATATATATATATATATATATATATGTATATACATATATATATATATATATATATTGCCATGCTGTAAAAAAACAGTGACATAATTTCCAAATTTTTCTTTTCATCACATTTTAAAAAGAAATGTTCAGCGTTTAAGTTATTGACTAAAGAATCATTGCTGTGACGGGATCGATTTTTTGACATATAGCATTCCAACATTTAGGTATTTTTCTACCATAAAATCATAGTAGTAGAGGCCAGAGCAAAGAAAGAGTCATAACGGGAGTTGACATAGAATAACAGATTATACACATACATACATGCAAACACGCATATACACACACACACACACACACATATATATATATATATATATATGTATATGTATATATATATATATATATATATGTATATGTATGTATATATATATATATATATATATGTATTACAATATAAAAATTCTGACTTAGCACTTAAGACGAATAATCTTCTTACTGGGAATACGTTTTTAATGCATTAATACTGTTTAAGAACTCGTTTTTAATCTGAATAATTCATGCCTTCAAGCTGGAGAAGGGAAACCAACTAGATCACCATGTCAGAAAAACTGTTTACAGGAAACTGAAATACTTGTGATTACATATATATATCATAAGAGAAAAATTTTCTTTCGTATTATGAAAATTGGTTTAGGGACAGTTTTCTTTAAATTAACCCAACGTAAAAATATATCCCTGCTCACTGTTTTAATTTTAGTTGAAATCCATGAAACCTAATTGAATTTCTAATGAAGTCAAAATGGAAAACAAAGGAGCCACTGTACTTGACCTACTTACAATCATACTTCAAGTTATGTCAGGGTTTAATTTCTTCACCCATAATTCATACGATTCACTGATTATAGCTTGATCTCTATTACAGGATTAAAAGCCACTGGTCTAGAATTAGGATATGAAATTTATGCAAAGGCACTTGCATCATCTGCATATGCCCCTAGCTTGCTCTCGAGAGTAAACCACATGGCATTACCTAAGACAAGAGAACAATGGTTTGAATTTGGAGTTTCCTTACCCTAGAAGAGCTGCTTACCATAGCTAGAGAGTCACTCCTACTCTTACCAAGAGGAAAGTTACGTGGCCACTGAATTATTAGAACCTTGTATGCAAAATACACGCATACATCCAAAAAGAGAACTTCCAACAATTTTTTATCAAGGAACACCAAAAGCTTCATGAATTCCCTTCATCGGAATCAAACCAATCATAAATGTTTATGCAGTAATAATACTTAAATATCGTTGGTGGGATCTACTTATTATGTGACTTCTTTGACACATTAAGTGTACAAGCGATGAAACCCCTCTGTATTTCATTACCTAAATGTTATGATATGAATCTACATCAATAACAATTTAAAGCATCGGTTGTGAAAAATTTAAACAGATGACCTTCGTGTTCCATGATTTTGTGTGTGCGAAGATGTCCTTGTTCAATTCATTGCACTTTGAAAAGTCCCTTCAGCCGTATTTGCACTAATTTCTGCCTTTTAAGTCTCATCTGATCACTTCATTCTCCTTCTACTAAACTGTCCAACTTCTCTTTATGTTAAAATTATCTTTTATGTGAATCCCATGAGTTTTGAAATATGATTCATTGATCTCTCTAGAACAAATAATAAAAGGAAAAATAGCCATTGAATATTTCATTCATCTGGGCTATGGTACTGAATATATATAAATCAATAACGGGAACAACTAATATTGGAAAATAAGATCTACAACCTAGTTCTTTATTGTCTATACCAGTGACAGAGACTAATAGTGCTGATATTATAAAACAACCAGTATGAAAATACAGAGAATAAAGTTTAGAGGTGTCACTAAAAAAATTACAAATCACTGAGGAAATTATAAGTTATTTTCCCCAGTAACACAATAACGTGTAAGATTGGAAAATTTTTAAATAACCCGATGTAAGAGCACAATGATAATTCAGTAATCTAAAACATTCATCTACAAAGGAAAATGATGACATAGCCTTACAAAGAGAGATACACGAATATTCGATGGAATATATCCGTTTAGTCCGTTTACCTACAATTTAATGTCAAAACAAAAGAGTGTAACAGGTTGATAAGGAAATTATCTTGCTATGAAGGATACTATTTTTGGATTGACTTTCAAGAAATAATCCTTATCAATCAGAGGCAACTAGCAAACTAATAAATTACATAAGAAGCACATCAGAATTTAAACCATAAAGAGATTTTAATCTAGTGAAATGACATTAGTGGAAGAAAGCCATTCCTCTGAACACAAGACAATTACTCCTGGATACCTATTATAGATGTTTCGCTTTAACTAAAATGATTATAAGGACAAAAGCCTTAACGCTAAATCAATTCTCTAGATAACTGACAAACTTTAAAATATGAAATACCTGGACCGTTCATAATTGAAGATTAGGGAATTATAGAGACGCAACCGATATCCATGGAGAATTAATCTACAAGAAATTAAAAGACATATTTTGAATACTGTATCATAGGATATGTCAAAATACGGATTTAAGGTAAAAACTATAAAAAGGGAAATTTTATAAAAAAAGAGCGTTAAAGCTGATTGGGACTAACTTCTGACATAAATTCTGTGTACAATAACATTATTTACTGAAATGGTTACCAACACTGTTGTATACTGCTGATAAATTCATGTTTTAACGGATATGAACAACTAAACATGAATTTTATTAACTAGTTCTTCTTATATACTACAAATTAAGAAATTATTACTAATACTTAATTAAAAGTATGAACTAGTTTTGTTGACCAAACATCTTGGGTACGGCGTTCATCGAAAATTTAATTTACTTTCCTAATATCGAGTCGAGGAAAGGACATTCTGAGATTTTTTTTCACAAAGGGATAAAGGGTAACATACTGAATGAAGAATTGAAATTACATGTAAATTGGACTATATAATACAAGGAGAGAGCGAATTATCTACAAATTTCAATATGACGGTAGAATGACCTAATATGGGTTTTTGCTTGAAAACTATTTGATCATCAGGAATTATACCAATTTACAATTTGAATTTCGCAAGCGATGTTTCACTATAAAAACAATTATGGAACATACACACGAACAAACTAAAACAATGACTAATACAAAACTCTGCGGACTGAATGAAATGTACACAATAGATTGTAATAACCACTATCGTTTATACGAAAATTAAGAAGAAGAACCCAAGTTGATTGTTATGAAAATTAACTCTGTTAAATTGGGCATATTTAGGTGATTGTTGCAGCTTAAGGTGGTTTTCCCGCTAATACAAGATTTATGAAGGTGTTCTGGTCGTGTATTTAAAGTGCAGTGAACAGGTTGCAGAGTGAAATTGTGTTAACTAAGAGTTTTATCTTTTGAGTGTCCTTTGATCGATGCACATGCGCCAAGTACCCTAGAAAAAAATGCTGTGACGTCATAAATGCGTAATTTTACGTAATTGTATCCATAGTAACGACACCTGACTTTGTTTTTGTGTAAACTGCACTCTACCGAACCTTCAGTCATGGTTATTCCCCCAAATAGTAACCTCCAATACCCCGGATGTACAAAAACTGACAGACAACAAACTGAACAAGATGAAGAGGGAAGAATTAATGACAGCACTGAACACCCTCATCGAGGCAAACCGTGGGTCAGCTGGTAGTACTGCTACCTATTCCGTGGAAAGAAAATTGGACGAGCTTCTACAAGAATTTCGTGATTTTAAGGATGATTATAGAAGGATATATTCTGAGCTCACAGGTCTAAAAAAGGGAAATGCTAATTTGAAGGAAGCTGTCATGCAGCACCAACGCTACCTTGAAGTAATGGAAGCCGAGAAGAGATCCAGGAGTATAATTTTCCTTGGAGTGCCGGAAGGAGATTTGACCATCACTAATACTGAAGGAGAAGTTATTATAATAAGTGAAGACAATGAAAAGATCAATCAAATCCTTAAGAAACTACAACGAGATGACACACACATAGGAGACGTACACCGTTTGGGGAAACCCCAAACAAACAGAAATAGTCAGGATCGCGAAACTCCAATCTAAGGCAGATCAGGATCGAATACTTGAAGCAGCACCTACTTTTAAAACGACAGGCAGTGGATTTGATTGAATACTCATAAAGAAAGATGTTTATTCACTGGTTAGAAAGGAATTCAGCCAGTTAAAGGAAGTGGAAAGAAGGGAAAGAGATAAACCCGAAAACCAAGGCTATACTGTTAACTACGACTCAAGTCGACGAGAAGTCCTTGTATATGGTAGAGTTGTTGACTTTTAGACCTTGGTTTTTTATGTAAAGGGGGTAAAGACAATAATTAAATTATGTTCTTGGAACATTAATGGTAATGTTTCTAAGTTAGAGAGCCTAATACGTACTCTGATAGATTATGATATTGTATTTTTGCAGGAAATAAAGACGAGTTATCCATTTCCTTTGCCAGGCTTTTCATTTATACGAAGCAAGATTATTGAAGGTGAGGAACTTCGTGGTGGTGTGGCTGTGCTTATAAAATCTACCTTTTCGAGAATCATGTTTATGATGTAAATGAACTAAAAGACCAAGTTTGGTTTCGTCTCCGCCCCCTTCCAGACCTCTTGTTGAGTGCGCTTTACATTCCTCCCCATGACTCCCTTTATTACAGTAATGCTAGTTTCTCATTCATTCAAGAACAAGTATATAATAACTCTGATATCCGAGTATTAATAATGGGTGACTTGAACGCACGTCTTGGGTCTCCTGAATATTCTAATAATCCTCAGGGATTCCGTTATAGTAGGAATCCTGACGTAACTATAAAATAACAATGGTAGAGTAATGAGAGAGATTTGTAAAAGTTTAAACCTAACGCCAATAAACCATCTAACCAGGGGTTCACTGGGGGCGGGAGGAGGCCTGACTTATAGACAGGGTTCTCAGTGGAAAAGTCAAATTGACTGGGCATTTTATTGTCAACATTATTTAACTGTTGTTAAAATATTTTATATTTGCTATTCATACAATTTTCCATCAAACCATGTTCCAATTTGTTTGGAAATTGAAACTGATTTTTGTGCTTCGTCCTTACTAGTTGAAAGATCTAAATTACTTGTATCCCTTCCTAAAGATAGCATTTTACCATTACGAAAACCCATTGCATTTAGTAAAATTTATCCAAAAAAGTCAATTATGGATAATGATGATGAAACTTGTGATATAAATAATATATGTTTTAGGGTAGAAGAAGTTTTGTATGATGTTTCATCAAAAGCTTTACAACCCATAGTTACAGTCCCAAATGAAAATCGTGACAATAGATGGAAATGGTTAATCGAACCGAATGATGCTAAAACAATTTGGGCAGCAATAAATTGGAAGGGCACTTTTGACAAAAAAATTGTTACTGCTCCAAATGATTCTGAACTAGCGAATTCTTTTTCAAAATTTTACAGTGCTGAACAAAGGGATACAGAGGTCCCTCTTAAGATTAATGGGCCGAATCAAGTCTACATTCCACTCCTCGATGATCCGATTACGGAAAAAGAAGTGAGGGAAGGCATTCACGAAATCAAGTTCAATAAAGCCCCTGGACCTGATGGTGTCCCTCCTGGAGTTTTTAGACTGCTCAATGAAGCTTGGATTTTATTCATAGTATTTGTTCTGAATTCTGTCTTCTTCGTGGTATATCCCTTTTCATGGACAACTGCCAAATTTTTCAGCATTTTCAAAGGAGAGGACACAAGGGATCCTGGCAACTACCATGGGATAAACATTATGGCGGCATTGGCCAAGCTCTATGATCATATCCTCAATAACAGACTAAAACAATGGTTTATAAGTGACGAGAAACAAGCTGGGACCAAGAAGGGGAGAGGCTGTGAAGAGCAAATTCTTACTTTGCGCCTCTTAATAGACATTGCTAGAAAGACAAAAGCCCCATGTAACTAATTTTTGTAGAATTTGCTAAGGCTTACGACAAAATAAACAGGAAAACACTCATAAGACTACTATAACGAATGGGATGTGGTCAAACATGTTAAGAGCCATTCGAAATTCCTTGGAGATAACATCAAGTATTATTGGCAATAGTACAATAGAGGCGGAGGCAGGAGTCAGACAAGGTAGTCCCAGCTCGTGCTTCCTTTTCACTGCTTACACCAACCCAATGATTCGTATGGTCAAGGAGTATGGTCAGGATGGTTGGCATGGGTTTTTACACTTGTTATTGCTGATAGGTGATACTGTATTAGTCAGCACCACAGAATTAGGTATAAGGTGAAAATTTCAAAATGAGTTGAAGTATTGTAAGGAATATGATATGAAGGTAACAACAAAACGGCCAAACTAATGTGCATTAACATCAAGGACCCCAACCTTCTCGTTTTTAAAGAAATAATGGTAGAAGTTTGTAACAAATATACTTATTTAGGCAATCAGATTATGAATGCTCCAATGTACAAACAGGTTGAAGTGCATATTAAGAAGCATTCAAAGAGCTTGCGGAAGCTCCAGTCCTTTTTAGCTAAAAATAACGATGCTCCTTTTTAGTGTAAAAAGAAAGGTCTGGTCTGCAGGATTAAATAGTTAAATTTTTTATGGGTCTGAGACTTGGATGTCATATAACTTGAAAGCTGCTAGTAATGCTTACCTGAGCAGTTTGCGTGACCTCATAAGTGTCAGAAAAACAGTCTACTCTGACTTAGTGTTTTTAGAACCCGGAGAACCAAGTGCAACCACATTTATCAAGAGAAAACAGCTAAATTTTTTAGAAAAACTTCGTTCTCGACCAGACTATGACAGGAGTTACTTTGCTACCGTCATAAATGAGGCCATAGAAGTACAGTCTCCGATGGGCATCTACATCAACCACTTACAGAGAACCCAAGAAGATCCAATTTTAGATGAAAAGCAAACACTAAAAACCCACGTGAATAACAACTTCGAGTCAACTCGACGGAAGACTTACAAACAGCTCAACCCACATCTAGAGTCTCCAGCATTGTACAAGAAGAAGACACAGTTTATTCCAGAGCACCATCGAATTGCTTATACGTGGTTACGGCTGAGTTCTCACCACCTTAAAGTTGAGAGTGGACAATGGTCAAGAATTCCCCAAGAGGAACGCCTTTGCTCCTGTGGATCTGTGCAGGATGAGATCCAGGTCATCTTGAACTGCCCTTTGCTCTCGCATGTTAGAGAAAATTTTGCAGGGATTAACTTTAATTCCTTTGAGGATTGCATGAAATATAATGACGAATGGGAGCTATGTAAATATATATCCAGCGTAATCCAACTCAGTGTAACTGAATAAATATCAACACTAAATTTTTTTTTTCCATATGTTGCAATGTAACTTTTGTTTGATCTTAGGTTAGGTCTACATTTAGAGTTCATTAGAGGCGATGAAAAGTTAAAGATTATAATGGACAATCATTATTTTATTTAGGATCTTTAACCCTTATTTGATTTACCGAATGTAGGAAAAAGAAAATGATATGTATATTTGCATCTGTATACAAATGTAATACTTATTGTCAATAAATAACTAACTATAAATCAGTGTTGATGAGATTTTACTCCAAGATGAAAAAGAAAAACCAAAAGGGCGCTTCATATAAACACGTGACTTTGAAGCCGATAAAGGTTTAAAAAGGTCATTCATGGTTATGACAGATTAAACTGAAAAACATTTTTGTGATAACAGAGTTAGAGAAAATTAATGAAGAGAACTGGTTCTGTTGTATAAAATGTTTGATTAATATGGACAATTTCAAACAATGTCAGATTAACGAAAGGGTTTTGTGTTACGTGATACCACTTCAGTACAACATAGATGGAATATTTGCATAAAAAGGAAATTATACTTTGTCTCAGAATTCATATATTTCTTTTTAAATTCATTTTTTTTCCTTTTACAAAACAATGGTTATCTCCAAATATACCGTAGAGAAAGGTATCAGAACCCTAATTTTGGTAACTAATATCACAAGGAAAAGCATTTACCTAAATTACTCTTGAATATCCGATGAATTGCCGACACTTACGTAATAAACAGCAAGAAAAAGAAACTTAACCTTTGAAAAATAAAAATAAATGAGGATTAATTTAACAGAATCTACACATCGTGCGTTTGAAAAGTAACTGAGAGAAGAAAATCCTTGTGCTTAAAAACAATACCCTGGGCTTATTCACTTGATGAGGGCATAAAGTTAACTTAATTTTCTTGTGAACTCAAATTTCACAGACCATGCCATACTAAGTATTGCCAAGATCCCATAAAATGTAGAAGTCCTGACAAAGAAAAGCAAAAGAAGTAAAAATAGATGGTTGAAGCCCATGCTATTTCATTTATGAGCGTTTCAAAAATTGTTGATGATGTGGTTCTGTAGCAACAGAACATTTTGATGTTATATAAATCTACGTGACATATACAGACACGCAGTAGTCTAGAAAACTTAAATCATGACAACCCTAACTTACGTAGTGAAAAACTTGAAAACCAAGCTGGTTATGCACTATGATGTCACTTATCATTCTGCCCCTAGGATAATCTCATTTATATATCCCGCCCAACAGCACCGTTGAACTTAAGTAAGTCCTAAAAAATCCATAATACATATGGCCTAGGCATAAGAGACTTGACTAAAACAGCGGAGCCTTTTCTACATCAGGTATAATGACCAATTTATTACGTTTTCCATATTCTAACTATTATATAAGAAGTATAATTAGCAGTTAAATTAAACTACTAAAGCAGCAGATATACTAACAGTAATTTAACTAAAAAATTACATGTCATGGATATCATATATACTGTATAATTTAAATATTGATGTTTGAAAAAATTAAGACTAAATACACAAATCAAAGGGTATAATCAAAGTATTCTGACAAGAATAACATATAATAGGCAAATTTTCACATACAATGGAAATACTTTGCATCACATACTCGCAGCTTTCAATAATTCTGAAGGGATAATGTGGCCGCCAACTGGACAACCTCTAATCATCTCAGACACTAATTTGCCTCCATTTTGATAGAAATTATTGTCTAACGTGCTACATGGTATATCGTCCCCACGAAAATAAATATCCAAAAAACTACTGTCTTTCACGGTTCGGGACATCTGAAGAGATGCCATCAATAGTGAATAGAGGTTCCTTAAGCATATTTTGATGTATTTGTCTCTGGAACATATGTTCTGAAATGAGCGTCTCGTATTCATTCTAAACAATTTCGCACCTATACTTTGTAAAATTGGATACTTTAACACTGATATTGCTGCTTATGAATTGTCCAAGGAGTTCTCATTTAAATTTACCGTACTGTGGTTTGAATGAAGTATAATACAAGACAGCGTACGACCCCCTTTAAATAGTTCCACTTTACCGTATTCGCACATTTGTTTTATTTTGTATTTCGACAGGTTTGGTCACTTGGATAACTACACCTCACTGGATCAGGAAATTTCTAAAGCACAGTGTGTGAAAGATTAATCGACATTGCTGACTGACCAGGTTGTCCGGAATCCTGGTCCACTGTCCTTGTTCTACTCATAGTTTTATAACTTTGGAATGTTAATCAACGCTAGGACTGGTCGTGGTTCAGTTCACACATTACATGGCATAATATCAGATGCAAAAGGGACTCGCAGGAAACTATCATCTGTCCTAAATGCTGGGCATAGGTTCATGGAACTCAAAAATATAAACTATTCGGATGTAATGTGACACAAAATATTTACAGCTGCATATTATAACATATTTTGTAATATATTTCGTTACTTGAATCCACATTTCCAAAGTGTTATTTTGTTAAGGCAGAGTATTTGTTGACCATTCATAATGACAGTTAAAAGTAATTGTCATACGAGACTTCTATTTGGGAAGGGGTTCTCAAGGCTCTCCTTACGATCTCTAATTAGAGGTGAATTCCTCATCTCCACTAAGACTAGGAATTATATTCAAGTTGGGTATGGTTTTGAGTAAGTTCAAGAGAAAGATATCATATGTTTCATATATTTTGACAGTTTTGTGCAAAACTGTATGCACATTCGAATAGTCTACCATTAACATTACCTGATAACAGTTTTTTGTAAAGAGTATGGGAGATTCTATGTAATTATTATTTCTTCTATTGTTAGTTCAGTGATTGTTCTTTTATATTGAAAATACTTTTCTTATTTATTTTATTGAATTAATTTCATTTTGGTTTGATTCACTTTGTTTCATATTAAGTTTTGTTTTGAAATTAAAAGTTTAAGTATATATTTTCCTTAAACAATATCCTTCATTGAGTTTTGAGTTTGCATAGTTAGCAATTGGTTTTGGTCAGTGAGCAGAGGTAAGGACTTCATATACCTTACTTAGACTAACGGGTAATGTTCTTGACCAATAATCGTTATAACATAAACCAGCTGCATTATGCAGATGGGGCCACTTCTCTAATGAACTCTGTCCAAACACAAATGTTTTGGGTATTATGCAGAACTGTGTACAAAAGTACACATTTAGTCCAGGCCTGATCAGGTTTCTTCTCACAAAGAGGTAAGAAATCTAAAACAGATAAGTCATGGGCTACATTCCAGTGATTTCAAACCCCAAACCGGAATACAAGACTGTCAAAGAGTGCTTCAAAAGTGCAGACCACGTAAAAGAAAACGGTGGGCAGAAGTATGTAGAGACATTGTTTGATCTGGAGGTTATGTATTAATGCTTACCTATTAGTTTAGAATAATGCGACATACGAGAGGATGGCAGGATCAATTTTTTTTTCTACTACAAACAGGTTTGATTGTCTCTGGATTAATGTATGGAGTTCTTAAAGGAAAGAACTATAACAAGGCCAAGTACTGTCACAAGGCCATATTTGAAGGTCTTGGACAAACATTCCTTCAGCAATCTAACAATATTTGCTTCACTACCAGAAGAGCATCAGAGAAAACTTGAGAGTCTTGTGCATCATCCACGATTTGCTTTTTACTGCAAAGTTCTCAAAAATGAAGGGCTGAAGTAATATATAGACGAGTACATGGAACTTCATTAGAATGTATAGGAAGGTCATATATACTGTAGGTTAAAGGGCAGAGTTATGAATTTCCTATATGGATCATATGAAGCCGTGAATGATAATGACCTACCTGTATGCATATTCCATTCTCAAAATAGCAGAGCTGTTCCTCAGTTTTAGTGGACAGAATTATGTAAGATATCTCGCCTACTTTAGTGTTTTCCTTGCCATTTTTATGCTTCTGTGACTAGGGTCAGAATATCAATGTTGATCTACCTATGCTATAGAAATATCCCTTGTCTCCTGAGCCATATTGTTTGGCAACTGACCATGATTTCTTAGCGAAGACTGGCAAATCAAAGACTTTCCCCCATGTAGTAAAGGGTGTTCCTAATGATGAACCACCACCAATCAACGACCCTGGTAAATCATGACATTTTCTACTATATAAAAGAGATTCCTACCAACTTCACACTCATATCAGAGAAGATATCGATATGATGGGAAGGTCGATGTAATTTTCAGCACGAATTTATATCACCCAAGTTCTATACAATGGAAAAGTAGTACAGGGGACCTACTGAGAAGCTGATTGTCAAGGGAGCTAGTACCGAAAAGTGATCTTGTCGAAGAAAGGAGCAACGATTGAATATGCCACAAAATTGAAAGGTTAAGAGGTCATTATTACATCTCATGGTTCTGCATACCTCTTAACATCAATAGATAGAATAACCACTCAAAGGAAAACAAAAGATATACTGCACTGACAAGAAGAAAGAGATCCATGTGTAATACTCTTTAGTAAATACGATAAAACCAAAGTGCACCATAATTGTCAAGTGAAGAGACCTAATAATGATGAAATACTTTTTATAAAAAAAGAAAAAAAAACAAGCACCGTAGTAAAAGTTCAAATGGAGGATCTAGTTGGTAAATTCAGTTAATATATAACTTCTTTAATGACATGACATCTAGTCCAGGCCATAACCCGATAACAGTTTGTCCTGATGTATCATTACGATGTATATATAAACATAGATATATATATATATATATATATATATATATATATATATATATATATATATATATATATATATATATACATACGTCAGTGTGTTTTAGGTTATGGTCGCGTACACAGGTGGTTTAAGTCGGTAATTTATTAATTAATTATCTCGTTAAACCAAAGGTAGATGTTTCGAAATATCTCCAGATTTTTGCCAGCAAGTGGTGATGATAAAAGAATATTGTTTAAGCGTTCAAGAGTGATAGCCCTATATATTGAAATCGATTTAGCCCCCCCCCCCCAAAAAAAAATCGTGGAATAAAGTAATGGGAAGTTTTTCGTACCTCTATTGTAAAACATCATGCATCGAGTAAGTATCACCCCAAACATGTTTGAGTAAATTCCAATCGTAACCCGTAACCCATCGTATTTCGAACCCTGTCGTACAATATTGTCAGCCTTCTCCTTTTTGGGGGGAAGTGAAACCTATGAATACTGTGTGAGTACCAATGAGTTAAAATTGAAGCAATCCATGGAGTGGTTCATTCATCTCTCTCTCTCTCTCTCTCTCTCTCTCTCTCTCTCTCTCTCTCTCTCTCTCTCTCTCTCTCTCTCTATATATATATATATATATATATATATATATATATATATATATATATATATATATATATATAGAGAGAGAGAGAGAGAGAGAGAGAGAGAGAGAGAGAGAGAGAGAGAGAGAGAGAGAGAGAGAGAGAGAGAGAGGCAGACAGACATATATATATATATATATATATATATATATAGAGAGAGAGAGAGAGAGAGAGAGAGAGAGAGAGAGAGAGAGAGAGAGAGAGAGAGAGACCTGCAAAATTACATACAATGTGGCATAAAAACCATTTCCTGTGTGAAATCAGGGTGTCGTAACAGATTCCCCATGGAGATAAATATCAGAGCACAATGATCAAAACTGACATAATGCCTCTTCTTCACGATAAATGACCAATAAAAGGACATAGTTCGTTTTTAAGAAACCAAACATCTACATCACTTGCATTATATTAGAGCAAATTGTGGAGAGTGTGAATAACACGTGAGAATCATGCCATGTCTCTGCCCTGTACTTGGGAACTATTCGTTGTTTATGGTCTCTCTGAATGGAGAGAAAGCTTTTCCTTTCCTAGGAAATGTCTGCATAACGTACCCAAGTCTAACAGATATATATATATATATATATATATATATATATATATATATATATATATATATATATATATATATATATAGTATATAATACTTCAAAATGTACCACATCTTATGACACTGCAGTATGAACATTTCTAATATAATGCTTTATGCGCTAAATCCTATTAAAGTGACTAAACATAACAATTAAGTTTACATCAATAATATCTGAAGTATTATAACAACAGTATGTTATGTTAAGAGTATTGCTTCACACAACTAACTCCATATATCTTTTTTTAAACGTATTCTGGTATTTGAAGTATTCAAGGGCAGAACTTGATTTCGGCCACACTAACTTCGAATTCACCCCCAATCATTTATATACTGTTTATGAAAAAAAATAATGTATTCTAAACATGAAGATAAATAAATAACGAACTCTGACACGTTGCATTGCATAAATCGTTTCCGATACATGCAAGCTTAAAACCCAATTACGGACGTTTATTGCTTTACTGGATTCTCTTATGCTTAATTGGAACTCTAACTACCGGTTTGGCAATTTTTTTTAGAATAGAAAGAAAAAAATGTTCTAATTACATATGAAATAAAACTTACTTAAAATTTAATATCTGTAAGGGGTTACACTTTTTGACTTGTTTGAATGCGGTAATAAAAATGCAATGTCTAAAAAGTAGGGCTTTATGAATAAATAGATTATAAAATGATAAAACATGTGCAAATATTTCAGGGTTATATTCAATATTACTTTAGGTTAGAGGCAATTCAGTATTAATAAACATATGTAAATATTTGAAACAGTATTCTTTAGATATTACATAATTACTGTCCACATAAATAAACTTCTAGGACTAAATAGATTTGCTGTTGCGATCATCAGTAGTAAAAAAAATAACAAATAAATATCCACTGAATAAGTACTGACATTAATGTTATCAGCCTCTCACAAAGTAACAGTGAAAACCTTTGATGGTAGGTAGATACATTAATACTGATAACGATAAAAGTCCCTATGATGGAAGTGTAGCACTTATTAAACTTTGTATGAAGGAGAACCAGTACGTTAGCTAATAAATGCTTTACAGCTTCCAAGGCAAAGGATCAATTTCAAAACAAGTACATGAACCTTCCAAAAAAAAAAAGTCTAAAGTTTTTGTAGAGGGCTAAATCAGCCATTACTATTCACGAAGTGAATTCAAGTTATTTTGCCTATTCTCCGTATCCTCGAAAATCCTACCCGCCAAGTTACCAAAGCTACCCGCAATGGCGCCGTGTCTTTTTAGCCATCATAGTCAAAACAGTATGAAAAAAAAAAAAAAAAAAAAAAAAAAAAAAAAAAAAAAAAAAAAAAAAAAAAAGACAGCTAACTGCTACAATTTCTTATTACTTCCTATTCCATTCTTATCTAAACCCTTATCAAAAGAAATAACTTTTTTCTTTTATTGCTAAAAATAAAAAACCAAAATGGACTAAACTATATTTAGGACCTGAAAATTTGCCTATATATCCTAAAGATTTTTCAAACATATTCTATCATAATATTCTATACGTGAACTGGGTCACTTGATAACTCTGACGACTAAGATCGGAACTTTTTTAGAGAGTGTTAATTGGGATGGTATAGTGAAGCAATTGCAAACCAAGTGGATAATATTGTACCAACCGTGTGTCACACAATCGTACATAATTCATTTTGTATATATCATGCTTGTATCTTCGCTCTTCTCTCGCACTAAAAAGAACCAGAATAAACATGTCTGCGTTTCTCCTATGTAACATTGTCTGTTTCTCGAACATGTAATTTCCTGTTGCCTTGAGGTTTTGCATATAAAGGAGAGTGTTCTATAATAAATTAACTCAGTTGCTTTCACACTGCCTTTGAGTTCACAACCTTCTCTCGGCCCGTCACATTGGTGACCCAGGAAGTCGACTCGCTCCCACCGCCTTCCACCCCCACCCCCCTCGCCCCTCCATCGTTGGTACTATGACGGACTCTACAGAAGTTGGCGCTGCGGCTGCCCCATTGAAACTTTCACCGTTCGCCAGCGGAGAGGCGTTTGCTTGGTTTCAGCGCGCAGAAGTCCAGTTTCGCATCAACGGCATGACTCGCTCAACCACCAAAGCAGATTATGTTCTCGCGGCGATACCCGAGGACACCTTCCCGGAAATATCCGACTAGCTTTGTGAACAAGGAGACACCCCAATAGCGTATGACGCCCTCAAAACATACCTTCTGCAGCAGTACTCGCCGTCGCCAGCCGCCCGTGTAGCAAAGCTTTTTTAGCTCTCGCAACAACCGTTGGGGGACCAAAGGGCTTCGCTTGCCCTCAGGAAAATGACCAGTATCGCTCGCCTTCAACCTGCCGCAGACGGCTCTCCTCGCGAGGTGAACCTACTTCGTGCCCTTTGGATACGCCGTTTACCTGGACCTATACGCACTGCCATACCCGATGTCGATAGTTTACCCATAAAGGACTTGATGACCAAAGCCGACGCCCTTATGGACAGCCACTTCAAGACCTCCATCAACGCCTCCATCCCTGACGAAGAGGATGCCTATTCAACGTCAACCGAAGCTGACATGAATGCCGTAGGACATACACGCCTACACCGTGACATGACGAAGCAGCGACAAAGCCGCCCACCACCCACCAATCGCTCGCGCCCCAACAAACGACATCTACAGCCACTGACTACCTCCCATCCGCCGCAGTTTTGCTACTACCACTTCAGATTCAGGGCAACTGCGAAGAAATGTGTCGAGGATTGTCAGTGGCCAAAAAACGTGTAAGTAGGCCATCGCTCGTGGCGGTGGCCTCCCATGTTTCTAATCTTTTCTTTTTACAGGATGCAGGAACGGGCGTGCGATTTTTGGTAGACACGGGTGCTTGTCGTTCTCTTTTGCCAAGGAAACTCTTCAAGACACGACTTAGTCAGTCTACATCTGCCGACGTCCGCTTGGTAGCTGCCAACAGATCTGCGATACCCACCTACGGTTACGAGAACCTCACATTTTCGTTCGGAAATGGTAAATTCAATTGGAAGTTTCTCGTTGCTGACGTCACATTGCCAATCCTCGGTGGGGATTTCCTCTCTCATTTCCACCTTCTGGTCGATGTCGCCCACCAACGATTAGTCAACGCAGACTCGTACTTGCCGACACCTCTTCAACCCACCCCCTCTAACCTCGCTTTCAACATTAGTGCACCCACAGATGCCTACGCCCACCTCCTCACGTCGTACCCGGAAGTTTTCCGTCCAGAACTTCGCCAAACGCCCACGGTTCCTACCAAGCGCGGTATTTATCACCATATCAAGATGACGGGACCCCCAGTCTTCACAAAATTCAGACGTCTGGCACCGGAACGATTGGCAGCCACCAAACAGACGTTCGCCGAAATGGAGGAAATGGTCCTTTGCCAAAAGGCCTACAGCCCATAGTCGTCACCCTTACACATCGCTCTGAAGAAAGAAGGCTCCCTCCGTCCGTGCGGGGATTACAGGCGCCTCAACATGCAAACGGAACCGGATCACTACCCCCTCCCAAACATTGCCGACGTGACCTCCTACCTGCACAAAGCAAAGGTTTTCTCTACGCTCGACCTCCTGAAGGGGTATTATCAGGTGCCTATGAACCCAGAAGACATCCCCAAGACTGCCATCACCACTCCCTTTGGTACATACACCTTAAATTACTCCTGTTTTGGCCTTCGTAATGCTGGGGCCATGTTTCAACGTCTCATGGATAGCATCTTAGGGGAACTCCCTTTCTGTGTATGTTATGTGGACGACATACTTGTGTTCTCCTCAAAAGAGGAACACCTCTGTCACCTGCGCATCGTGCTCGACCGCCTGCAACAAAACGGCCTTGTAGTCCGGTACGACAAGTGTACCTTTGGCGCCAAGAAAGTGTCGTTCTTAGGGCACCGCATCACTCCTGAAGGAGTCCACCCCCTCCCTGAGAAAGTAGCAGCCGTTCAGAACTTCCCCGTGCCCTCGACCATCAGAGCTCTGCAGGAATTCTTGGGCATGATCAACTATTATCACCGTTTTCTGCCAGCCACTGCCGCCACTCTTGCTCCCCTCTACGCCTCCCTCAAGGGCAAGCCAAAGGACCTGAAGTGGGGTCCCCTTCAAGAAGCAGCCTTCTGCAATGCAAAGAAGGCCCTATCAACTGCTGCGGCTCTCACTTTTCCTATCCCACATGCCCCTCTCCTTCTCTCCACCGATGCCAGCGACGTCACTATTGGTGTAGCACTCGAGCAGGTGGTCAACGGCTCGCCCCGCCCATTGGCCTTCTTCAGCAGAAAACTGTACAACGCAGAATCGGGTTATTTTACCTTCGATCGAGAATTGCTGGCGGTGCACTTGGCTGTCCGTCACTTTCGCCATTTCTTAGAAGGTACGCCCTTCGTCATTCGCACAGACCACATGCCTCTGGTGCACGCCTTTACTCGACAGTCTGATGCCTGGTACGCCCGGCAACACCGACATCTCTCCGCCGTGGCTGAATACAATTGCACCCTCCAATACGTCCCTGGGAAAATGAATCCCGTTGCCGATGCCCTGTCAAGAAACACGTTGGCTGCCGTTCAACTGGGATTGGATTACAACGCCCTGGCTGAAGCCCAACGACAGGATCCAGAGTATCAAGCATGTAGGACATCCTGCACGTCCCTCCGTTGGGAAGACTTCCCCCTCGAAGACTCCAACACCACCCTCCTCTGTGACGTCAGTACTGGTAGTCCGCGACCTTGGATTCCTGCTCCCATGCGATGGCAGGTGTTTGATTTCATTCACAGCCTTTCACATCCCTCGTGCCGTTCTACTGCACAGCTGCTGAAGGCAAAGTTCATTTGGCACGGCATTTCTAAGGATACTAAGGATTGGGTTCGCGCCTGTACTTCTTGCCAAACTTCCAAAGTATATCGACACACGGATTCCGGATTGGGCACCTTTCCTCAACCTCACGGTCGTTTCGCACACATTCACGTCGACATTGTAGGCCCACTACCCACATCACAAGGACATCGTTCCCTGTTTACCGTCATCGACCGCTCCACTCGTTGGCCTGAAGCCATTCCCATGGAAACTGCAACGTCTGTCTCATGTATATCTGCCTTACTCTCTGGATGGATTGCAAGATTTGGAATCCCTGATCATATTACTTCCGACAGGGGAACCACTTTCACCTCTCAATTGTGGACATCATTAGCGAATCTCCTGGGCATCACCCTACATCAGACAACGGCCTACAACCCCGCTGCCAATGGAATGGTTGAACATTTTCATCGCACCCTCAAAGCAGCTTTGATGTCCCGCTGCCAGGATTCCAACTGGTTTACTCAGCTTCCCTGGGTCCTCCTTGGACTAAGGACCACTCCTAAAGACGCCCTCGACGTCTCGGCAGCTGAAATGGTGTATGGCGACCCGTTGGTCGTCCCTGCCGAATTTTTTCCTTATACAACATCCTCTGACGATCTCCAGCGCATACGTCACGTCGTGGGAAAACTTATTCCATGCTGCCATACTTACAAGTCCCCAGCGAAGCATCACATACCAACAGACTTGCACTCTGCAACGCACATCTTCCTGCTCAACGACACTACCAAGGCACCGCTAACGCTCCCTTACACGGGCCCTTTCCTTGTGATCCGCCGCAGTCCGAAAGCATTCCTACTAAACATTCGTGGCAAAGAAGACTGGGTCTCCATTGATCGTTTAAAACCTGCTTATCTTCTGCCAGATGACCCGCCTACAGTTCACCTCTCTAGATAGATCAGGGCGCCCTATTTAACATGTACAGTATGTCATTTTTAGGGGGGGAGCCATGTACCAACCGTGTTTCACACGATCGTACATAATTCATTTCGTATATATTATGCTTGTATCTTCGCTCTTCCCTCGCACTAAAAAGAACCAGAATAAACATGTCTGTGTTTCTCCTATGTAACATTGTCTGTTTCTCGAACATGTAATTTCCTGTTGCCTTGAGGTTTTGTTTATAAAGGAGAGTGTTCTATAATAAATTAACTCAGATGCTTTCACACTGCCTTTGAGTTCACAACCTTCTCTTGGCCCGTCACAATATCAACCTGTTCGTTTAACAATATCAACCCAAAGCGAGAATACACAAACAGCAGAATCTGTGAGTTTTTTAAACCAGCAAAGGGAAGGACATTGATTCCAGGTCTACATCACATATAATCATCGCAAACACACTCATATGTTCATTTCCAATAATCAGAACGAATGATGATGTCCAAATCTCAAAACGGCGACGGAAGACTGAGGGAATGTCATTTCAGGGCAAATATTTGTTAAGAGAAAGAAATTGAAGTACTTCTGGAACAATGCGAAGGGACGATGGAAGTTGCATAGATTAATGGGTAAAATGACTAGAGAAAATAAGAACAAAACTGGAAACCCTTTTGAGCATGAAACCAGTGTTCACCTGAGCTTGAAAAGGGACAAATTATATTGTGGATGACATAATTAGCACAATGAGATGAAAAGATAAATAAAATGTCTTTTAATACAAAGGTGGCAGGTGAAAGCAGACACTTTTCAGAAATAAAAAAGTAAATTATTATTGAATGAATACTTCCATGGACATCAAAGTAATCACTGAATGGTGAGTAACTTGGATGATGATATTCTATAGTTACATACACCTGATACTAATCGCCATATGATTAAAATTATATGGATGAATCCAAAAATGTGGATAAAAAAATGTATTACTAAAACTTGAAAAAAAAAACTCACAAAAAAGTAAGTGATACTTGCCTATAACAAACTGCACTTGAAGCCCTGTAATAATGAACACTTGATGATATTTTAGATGGGTTTTAGCGGACAGCTTGTATGTCTCATATTACTTAGTTAGGAGAGCAATAATGCTAGACCATCTTAATCAAGATGTGTAGGTTTTGATGGAGAATCAAACTTACTTTCTTTTTCTTTATTTTTTTTTTATTTATTTATTTATTTTTTTTTTTTTTTTTGTAGCGAGAGGTACAAAGGTAAACATAACCATAACTGTCTATTACTTTTTAATTGTCCTTGCTTAGATTGAGTCTAAAGGAGGAAACTTCTCATTTGTATAACAGTGTTACGTGGAATCAAATTACTTAATGCAGTATATAAATATAAATAAAAAGATATTGGATAGCGCAACATACACGGTACGTATATGAAATCGGATTAAACAGCTTTTTGGTAAACGCAGAAGGTTCATCTCTTTTTTTGAATTTGTGAAATAACCACAAGACTTTTTATTGTCTTTTAATCTATGACTTCAAATGACTTCATATAAGAGCATCTTTTATTTGTCTCCTATTATTTATTTATTCTCTATTTCGGTAATAATTATGTTAAGAAAACAAATGAGAATAGCATCTCGAGATATAATTCATACAAGAATATGGCCACGCACTACAACAGATTTTTCGTTATTGTCTTAATGAGAGCAGGTATTTCCAGGAAAGACATTAGCGAACAAAGGCATATCTTTATTGATAATGATAATGAATTATAACAACATTTCTAAAGAACAGAAATTAACTCGTAATATTTGCTTTAATTAAAACTTCCTTTTCGGAGTTATTAGTTTTAAGTGCTCCAACAGAACGTCAGATGGCCATTGGAATGTTTTGAAATACTTTTCCAACAAGGGGTGTGGTTTAGCTAATAATATTAATAATAACAAGTGAGCAAGTCCTGAACGCGGACATGGTCCTCGTAGAGGACATACCTCCGCCAAGGTGACCTAGAGCGCCATATGTCCTAGAATCATGAATTGATGTGACTTCGACCTTCACATGACCTTGACCTTCACGTGACCTTCAAGTGACCTTGACCTTCACGTGACCTTGACCTTCACATGACCTTGGCTTCAAGTGACCTTGATCTTCAAATGTACTTGACCTTCACGTGACCTTGACCTTCAGGTGACCTTGACCTTCACGTGACCTTGACCTTCACGTGACCTTGACCTTCAAGTGACCTGCTTGACTTTTGACCTTCAAGTGATCTTTGTTCATTTGCCACTGATACTTAATATGACATTGATATAATGCACCAATATGACCTTGACCTTTGACCTTTATAAATTTGAACATCACCCATGGGTTGCGCCTGGACTAGGACTTCCCTGTTGGCTTATGCAAAAGTCAGTGCTTTATTTCTGTCTCTTGATATGGCCACTTATGTCATAGTGACACCAGTGACCCCTGTGACCTTGACCTTGGGGTGACCTTGACCAAAATTTAATCAGTTCTTCCATACACATTGGGGAACTACTTGGCCAAGTTTGAAGTGATTCCGTGTAGAAATGTGGCCTCTACGTTGTCCACAGACAGACAGACAAACAG
>NC_090748.1:72270298-72272516 GCF_036898095.1 Palaemon carinicauda
TATGATATACATTGCAGGTTACATTGCTCACAGCACTAAAACGAAGCTGAAATGTCAGTTATGTTTAAGTAGGGTCTCTCTTCATAAAACAATTAAAGTTGATATTCCTGACAACTGTAAGTATCTCAAAATCCTTGACAGAGGTGGCTTGAAATGGCCAACAGATTTTACACTCTGTTTGTATTCTACTTATCAAGTATTTCAATCTCTCATTGGTAATTTCAAGAACGATTTTCTGCAATGCAATAATCAAAGAGAGGTTCTTGTTAAGCTAGCTTTAAATTTTCCGGTAAAGTCTTTTATTATTATTATTATTGTGAAAAGTGTATTGCTATATTATTATCATTACAGTATCATGACAATGAGGTGAAAATATATTGTTGTTATTATTATTATTATTATTATTATTATTATTATTATTATTATTATTATTATTTCAACCTGATAAGGTAAAAAAATAATGCTCTGCCCTACTCCAGGTCAATACTTAATGAATTTATTAGGTAACATAAATAGATAAAAGCAGAAATAACTATCAAAACAGATTTGTAGTAAGATTCATTATATTTAGAAAAGCACCAGTTACCAGTGGAGAACTCGGTAAAGACGCCGACCGCGACGTCATAATTCTGAGACCCAGACTTTCTATATTGAGACGGCAGTGGTTCAGTCCCTTGAAAAGTTTTTTATACCTCAGTCCTCACAGGCTGAGCACCGGAGAGCGAGTGAATACTAAGGACTGCCGTAGCATTATATGTTGAGGAATTTTTCAACAAAATCCAGAAAATTTGCCAAGAAAAAAAGGAATATATAAATACTGAACGAAACTTAACCAGCTTACAAATTTGGTAACTAAAATTGAACAACTTATTACTGCTCGGAGTTTTCATAATCTTTCGGTCCCGAATAACTTACTGTCAAAACTCTAAAATAGCCAAACAATTTTGAAAAACCGGAGATGAATATTTTGGACAATCATTCTGCACTTTCCTCAAATCCGAGCCAGCGTGGGGAATTGTTCAAATCTATAACCCAGAACTTTTCATTGATATAGTGCGTTTCTTGAAAATAGACACAATACATATTTTTTTCTATATATATATATATATATATATATACATATATATATATATATATATATGTATATATATATATATATATATATATGAAGTGAGAGAGAGAGAGAGAGAGAGAGAGAGAGAGAGAGAGAGAACAATTGTACACGGTTTAATTTCAAAAGAAATGGAGATGACAGAAGCTGAGTATGATATCTCCTTCATTCTTGAGCATAATAAGTAATGTGTCACTGGACCAAACAGTATAAGTGATTGCAGACCTGTTGCCTAACAGGAGCCTAATATAAAAATACGAGAAATATAAAAAGATGGTATCAATTTCTAAATTTTGGAGTAAATTTAGGGGGTGAAGTTGGTTGATAACTAGAACAATGCCCAAGCAATAACTATAAAACACGAGACTTGCTGTTTACTGGGAGAAAAATGAATTACCTTTTGAGAATTGGGAAAATATGAATATATGAATTATCCGCTGATATAAAAACAATTCCAAAAATATGAAAACAATGTTCAAATAATTTCATAATAAATAAGAAAAGCCCTCCTGAATAGAATGCAACCCAACTTACATTTTAAACCATCAAAAATATTCTAGCATTTACTTCTAATCATTACTGAATCGTTGTAGGATCTTCTTCCAAATACGCATCTATTAATTTGATGTTAAGAGGAAGTATGTGAAAAAGTAACCGAGATATAAAATTATATGCCTATACCAAAGATACTATTCAATTCCAATTTACATAATTCGCCGATGCTCTGGGGCCATAAACTGTCCTTCTCATCCTAGTCAAACCTTTTTAATGCAAAATAGAAACACGAATATGTAACTAAGTATACACATGTGGCGAAATAATATTTCTCCCTTCACACTTTACTCTGTAAAATAAACCTGGCAATAGTTTTCGTGATATCTGAAAACTATTGATTCAAGTGTTATGAAAAAAGACGTAAAATTTCATCAAATTGTGATAAATTTATTATATATTGCACAATTAACACTGCCTTTCATTGAACATTCCTCCTGCAGGGTGAAAACAAATATAGAATTGCATAAACAAAGAATAAATGGTTGAATTTCACATACCATTTATTGCAGTGTCGCTGCTGATAGTCAACTAAAACTAGGGATAACATATGAT
>NC_090748.1:72273016-72278016 GCF_036898095.1 Palaemon carinicauda
TAAGTACCGACATAAAACGAGAACTACACGAATAAATAAGAGCTTTAAGGAGACGAAAATGGAATAGCAAATATTGATCAGTCATGACATTAGTTGTGAAAATAAGTATTTTCCTCTGAATAAATCGTCTTCCAATAACAGAGAGTTGAAATTACAAATTTGTCTATATAGCATGTGCAATTAGGAAAGTGCTCGTTGCTCTGCATGACAATTTCAATCACGTCGTTTTGCATTTTGGAAAACAAAATTCACGTCGATAATCAGTCAAGACTTTCAAAGGAATCAGTGCAAAGGACACGGCACTGAGAAAATATAGACTTTAAGATAATTGAACGTCTTTGATTTAATTCTTACTTATTAAGTACTGGAAAGTAACTATATAAAAAAAAATTCTAACTGGACATAATCCACACGCATCCATATCAATACACACACAAACACACACATATATATCTATATTTACAAAGATATAAATATATATACACACATATACACAAATACACACACATATATATATATATACATATATAAATATATATACACACATATATATTTATATATATATATATATATATTATATATATATATATATATATATATAATATATATATATATATATAACACTCACATATATGCATATACATATACATGGTGCTAAGGCACGTTACCTGGAGCTAAAATATTCTAGAGATATCATCTTCCTTTCCAGGGACGTCAAAGAGATATCTTCTACACTATATATATATATATATAATATATATACATAGATATATATATACATATATATATATATATATATATATATATATATATATATATATATGTATATATATGTGTGTGTGCGTGTGCAGACTAAGTTCGTACATATATATCACTAGACCCATCTTTTTTCCAGTTACTGTCATAACTATCATTAAAATATATGCTCTCAGGAAGAAGATTTTCTTTAATTATTGATGTAACGCAGAATAATGAATTAATCTTTATACCTTCCATGATTAATTACATACGAGGAGCAAATAAAATCTGCATATTTCTAACGCGAACGCATAATTTAGACACTATAATATTTCTCTATTTTATAAATTCAATATATGAATCATATGACGAATTTCTAAAAATAAAATCAGTTTGAATTTTAGTCAAGGTGTTAGATAAAATATAATTAATTTCACTATGCTAATATACGTAATAAGAAAACTAGGAGAGAGAGAGAGAGAGAGAGAGAGAGAGAGAGAGAGAGAGAGAGAGAGAGAGAGAGAGAGAGAGAGAGAGAGAGAGAGAGAGAGAGAGACTGTAATCGCATTTTAAAAAAATCGAATAGATGATGATTTAGAATAGAGTTGATCTTGTAATCGTTTGGAACTCAAGGGAGTCTGTATCTAATCTTTCTTTGAATTAATTTCAAATTCATATTCTGCAGAACTTTATATTGAAGTGTATTGCATTGCTTAAGGCAGCACTGACGAGAGTCATCAATCAATGATATAACTGCAGTCGGGGGATTGATACAAAGAAACAACATATAAGAGATTTTCTTCTTTACCCTCTACATGTTAAATGTTAGAAAGGAGATGGTAGAAGCAACATGTTTACCTCCCATATAGAATAAAGGTTAGTATCTGGTTATACATATATATACACATATATATACATACACACACATTATATATATATATATATATATATATATATATATATATTATATATAATATATATATATAAGTATATATATGGATAAGCACACGCGTACATGCATCCCCCTGTCACCAAGGTATGAGTATACCGTCACGTCCCTACATATATATATATATATATATATATATATATATATATATATATATATATATATATATATATATATGTGTGTGTGTGTGTGTGTGTGTATGTATGTATATTACACCCAGACACTTGCTCCTTATTATATGGGGGATATATATATATCTATATATATATATATATATATATATATATATAAATTTTTATATATATATATATATATATAATATAGAGAGAGAGAGAGAGAGAGAGAGAGAGAGTGAGAGAGATGAGAGAGAGAGAGAGAGAGAGAGAGAGAGAGAGAGATACATACATACATACATACATACATATATATATATATATATATATATATATATATATATATATATATATATATATATATATATATACCCTTTCTATGTAAGGATACCTTGACGTGATGAAAGGCTTGTGTATCAGCATGATTAGCAAACTTTTACCTGTCAGGCTCACGCTAACTAGGTTGGTTTGATGTGAGCGATCAGACAAAAGTATGCCACCATCACCACTCTGCATTGGCCAGCATGGTGATGAAAATGGTCACACCACTTAGAGTATGTTTGAGGCCTTTGTTCTGCAGAGGACTGGAAACAGCTGTATTTTCTTTTCATTGTGTGTGTATGTATATATACATATATATATCCAATTCGTTTATGTAGATGTCCTTGTATGTCAAGGTAAATGAACTCAATACTCATGAGTATTCCACAAATCCCTATGTATCTGCATGTTTTGCAATAGGAGCATTTTGATAACGAAGGCAGTAGTTAGTTGCCGATGAGCACTCGAGTTGATAAGTTCCTCTCCTGAAAGGGTAGATTGCACAATGTATACTTACGAACAAATCTTTTATAATAAATGAAGAAACCCATATGCCGACGTCTTATTATCCGTCTGCACAGGGTCAATATATATATATAATATATATATATATATATATATATTATATATATATATATAATATATAATATATACAGAGAGAGAGAGAGAGAGAGAGAGAGAGAGAGAGAGAGAGAGAGAGAGAGAGAGAGAGAGAGGAGAGAAGAGAGAGAGAGTATTCATTAAATGCTAAAGCACTAGGGACATCAATTAGTTTCAGAAAACAATTTACTGAAAAGGGAAATTTATTACAGGGCTGCTCCAATTACTCATCAGGGCATACTTGCAAGAAATCCCATTCCATATACAGCATATTGACAATGCATTTCACAGCGTTGTATGGGTATAAGTACATTTATTTGTGTGCCTGTATACATATATATATACATATATATTATATATATATATAAATATATATACAAAAATTAAATATATATATATATATATATATATTATTATGTATATATATATATATATATATATATATATATATATATTATATATATATAATATATATATATATATATATATATATATATATATATATATACACATATATACATACATATTTATATATATATATATATATATATATATATATATATATATATATTATATGTGTGTGTGTGTGTGTATTTATATATACCATCTGATGCAGAATTAAAGTAAACGTAAACGCATAAGATCAAGAGCTTTTTCCTTTGTGACGATGTCAAGTAGTTAATAAAAACACGGCATTATATGTATATATTTACATGTGTGTGTTTGTGTGTATCTAACTATTTGTCTATCTATATATGTGCGCACGTGTGGTCTGTGAGTATTGAACATGTTTGTTAATAGAAGCACATTCTAATGATGATCATTCTTCTGACGTAATTCCCCTTACAAGTCATGTCATGTGCCTATATTAATTTTCTTAATGGGACATATGAAACAAAATGTACCAAATATAAATATCGCACATTAGAAAAGGTCATGTCATGTACTTATATCCTAATTTTTCAAATGGAAAATCTGATGCCAAATGTAGCAAATATAAAGACCATAATTAAAAAAACTAATGGACATTTAATGATTATATCTAAATTACATATATAAAGAAAGGATCTGGAAGGGGGGAAAATAACAGTACAGTAAATCAATCCGCACTTGAAGCTCTTTGATAATGCACACTTGGTGATAATTTGGATGGGTTTCGGCGGACAGCTTGTATGTCTCATATCACTATCTAGGAGAGCAATAATGCGAGACCATCTTAATCAAGATGTGTTGTAGGTTTTAATGGAGAATCAACTCACATACTAAGATGTGAATATTTCCAGATAGATATGTTACGATAGAGGGATTCAGAAACCAAACATAACTGTTTATTAAATTTTTTATTATTCTTGCTTCAATTAAGTCTAACGCAGGAAACATCTCCTTTTTATAACATTTTTATGCAGTATACAAATATAAATAAAAAGATATTGGATATCATAACATACACATTAAGAATATGAAATGAGATTAAACTGCTTCGGGTGATCCCAAAAGATTCACATCTTTTTCTGAATTTGTGAAATATATTTTATTGTCTTTTAATCTATGGCTTCAAATGTCTTGTCCAAATGAGAGCATCTTTTATTTGTATCAGATTTTTCACTATTTACTATTTCGGTAATAATTCTGCTATGAAAAGAAATAACAGTAACATCTCCAGATTGTAATCAATGCAAGACATGACCCGCGCTAAAAGAGATTGTCCGTTATTGTCTTGATGAGAGTGGGTATTTCAAAGGAAGGCATTAGCAAACAAAGGAATATCTTCATTGATATGGTAATGAATCATAATATTTTTAAAGAATAGAAATTAACTCATTATTTTTGCTTTAATCAAAACTGCCTTTCGTATTTATTAGTTTTAAGTGGTCCAACAGAAAGTGCGACGGCCATTGGAATATTTTTAAATACTTTTCCAACTAGGGTTGTACCTTAGCTAATAAAAATAACATCATCAATAATAATAATAATAATAATAATAATAATAATAATAATAATAATAATAATAATAATAATAGAATTTTACCATTTCATCATATGACAGCTTGACTAGATGTGGTCAGGGCAGTAAATACAGTGTGTTTGGACCAACGTAATTGGTTAAAATTTAGTGGGACAATAATGCCATAATAAATCTCGGTGCAACTTATCTGACTTACGGAGTAAACATTCTCATTAGAAATAATTGTTTTAAATTTGGAAGGATTTTCACATTTCAAAAAGATTATGTAATTCTGTATAATTGTGGGAAAAGTAAAATGATGCATAGAGTCACT
>NC_090748.1:72283016-72305516 GCF_036898095.1 Palaemon carinicauda
AACATTTCTCATGCTGAGTAAAAGCAAATAGAGAAATGCATAAAGAGAAAATAAATGGTTAAATTTTACACGCCACTTATTGGAGAGTCGACGCATAGTCAACTGAAACTAGTAATAACACATGATGGCTACTTCATACCTTCTATTAATCAAGCATAACAAACAAAATTTATTTCTAGCGAAAAAAGTAATAAAGTTGTAGAGATGGAAGGAAAATTCAAATCAGACAATGTGAACTTCAAAGGTATTGTAACACAATATTTACTCCAAATTAGATTGGCAAATCAATAAAAATAATACAAGCACACATAACATTAATATCAGCGTACAATACATTTGATAAACAAATCAACGATTTTATCAAAATATATGAGTGAAGAATCCCAGTTCTTGGAGTAGAGATATTCACAAGAACTATTATGTTCTGAAACATTACTATTGCTGAATACTTTCCTTTGGATTGGCTTACCAACTTAAGAGCTAGCTGTTGGAGCAATATTTTGTTGCTTTTATGATTTTAAATAGACACTGCTGCATGATACTATAATCAATGATATGAAAATCTTAGATTCTATGAAAATTCAAGTTCAACAGACGAATGAACATAAAACAACAAACCTATCTCAAAAACACTAGTTCCTTACAAGATGCACGTACATTGTGAAAGACTTAAGATCTCTTAATAAATATTTATGGTGTTTTCTCCGGGCTTCTGACTATACAAAAAAAATGTATTGGCCTTTTGTAACTAGCAATCAAAGATTTGAATATATATAAATATTATGAATAACAACTAATACATGATAAGGGATATACAAAAGAGTAAGTAAATTATATCATTCATATATATATATCTATATATATATATATATATATATATATATATATATATATATATATATAGATATATATATATACATGCATATATATATATATATATATATATATATATATATATATATATATATATATATATATATATATATATATATATACATAAACAAATACACACACGTTCGGTTGTAATAATACTTATTAAACTACATACCTAGAAGTTTCATGTGGTAAGAATTTTTCCTAACTAAAGGATCTAACACATGGAACAGAAAAATACATAATATTCAATATGTATAAAAAAAATCATAACTGGATCCCACCTGATTAAAAAATTGCTAAACAATATATCAAGTGATTTTCTTTTGCAGCAAAGTGATCACAAAAACTTCAAACTCACATTCCTCTAGCTCTAGACAATAATAAATAAAGCTTAATGATTCCAGGGAAGTAAAAAATAAGGCCCTCGATTAAACGCAGAATAGTTTGAAGTAATAAATTTCAGTTATGGTATTTGAAAAAGACAAAGTCGCGATAGTTGATAACAAAAAACTGCTTAATTTAACTGCGCATATAGCAATAATAAATCAAATTCTCGTTTTTATGGTTAATAGGGTTTTGGGAAGTCAGGATCGATTCTGGAACATCAAATCCTGGACAAATCCGCATGTTGAGAAATACAGTATAAAGAAAATCACTAAATTACAATTATTTCTTCAGTTCAGATTCTTTTTGTGTTCAAGCCCTTCAAGGAATGTCATCTCATAAACAGTTTAGCAGTGAAATATGCCGGCATTGTATATGCTATCAATACTTTATTTTTCTTTTATTTCTTCGGCAATCATGTCGCAGTAATTTATATAATTGAGAACAAATTCTAATACATCATAAAATGTGTATTTTGTCGTGTTAGAAGCATTGTCAAATGAAATGGATACGTTAAATTCATGAGAAATTAGATTGGGGTCAATTCTGGTAAAAAAATACACTTGATTTATATATATATATATATATATATATATATATATATATATATATATATATATATATATATATATATATATATATATATATATATCTTTCCATGCTATAACGGAAAAAGTGACACAATTTCCAAATATTCCTATTCATGAATTTTATGAAAAAAAAAAAAAATTTCAAGTTATTGACTGAAGGTTCATTGTTGTGACGGGAGCGTTTTTTTGGACATATTTCATTCAAACTTTTATGTTTCTTACCATGTAATCATAGTAATGAGATCCAAAGAAAAAATAGGTCATAACGGAGTGAGGTGTCATGAAACTAAAGATTACACAAACACACACACACACACACACATATATATATATATATATATATATATATATATATATATATATATATATATATATATATATATATATATATATATACACATATATATATATATATATATATATATATATATACATATATATATGTATATATATGTATGTATATATATATATATATATATATATATATATATATATATATATATATATATATATATATATATATATATATATATATATATATATATACACATTATAATATTGCAGCGGAGCGCAAAATATTGGAAACAAATCTTATTCTAATATGAAAAAATTCACATTTTGGTATCATGTTTATGGTTTTAGTTGAGATAAAATTTCGAGTATATAGCGGCTCGTGGATCGAGGACATCAATAGTTTTCCAAATTATTGATATGTTCCACTTGTTTTCTCACAACAACATGTGCAGTTTTGAGGGAGAGTTGGAGAAGGCATAAACATTATTTTTCAAACTTGCTTAACTGCTAATGTATTCTAAACGTGATAAACAAAATGTTTCTATGACGTACAATCTTCATCTTAAAATTAAAAGTTTGGATATAGTGCATGATCCAATTTTTTGGCAGATTAAAAAGGGTTATAATATTTCCATATGCGTTTTGTTTCTATAGGAAAACTAAACTTAACTATCGAGCGATTGAAAAAATCTTCAATGTTTTCTTTTTTACGTAAAGCACAGCTTTTAGAATATTCAATACTAAACTCGAAGTCTTCATAAACTTTTATTTCACAATGGTTCTTTCTAGATTCTGACTCATCACTTAAGAGAAATAATTTTTTGTTACTGGCTGGGAATAGGTTTTTATTGTTTTAATACTATTTTACATTTCGTTTTGATTCTGAATCATTGATGTTTTTAAGTTTGAAGAGGAAAATCAACTAGATCATTATATCAGAAAAGCTGTTATCTGAAAACTAAAATGCTTGTGATTGCATATATAACATAATGAAAACACTTTCTTTCCTATTATGAACTGACTTTGGGAGTTTTCTTTAAATTCACCGAATATAAAAAAGGAGATATACACAGCGTAGAAATATATCCCTGTTCAATATTTTTATTTTTATTAAAATCCTAAAGGCTTCATTTGATATCTAATGACGTCAACATGTTCAAAATGGCTAACAAAGCAGACACTGTACTTGACCTCCTTACAATCACACTTCGAGTTACTTTAGAGTTTAATTGATCTCTGTTACAGGATTCAAACACCACATGTCTACACTCAGGATATGAAATTTATGCAAATGGAGTTGTATCATGTGCATATGCAACTAGATTGTTCTCTAAACCAAACCACGTGTCATGTGTACATAGTATAAAAAACATGCACGTATCCAAATAGAATTTCTAATAATTTTTTTTAAGTAACACCAAGAGCTTTATGAATTCCTTCATCGGCCTCTAACCAATCATAATAGTTGTAATAATACTTAATTATCGTTGGTGGGATCTACTTATTACGTGCCTTCTTTGACATATTAAGTGTACAAGCAATCAAACCCCTCTGTATTTCATTACCCAAATGTTATAATACTAATCCACATTACTACCAGTTAAAAGCATCAGTTCTGAAACATTTAATCAGATGACTTCCATGTTCCCAAATTTTATGTGAGGAAAGGAAGAGGACCATATTCAATTCTTTGCACTTTGAAGCGTCCCTTCCGCCGCATTTCAGTAATTTCTACCTTTCAAATCTCACCTGATCCCTTCATTCTCCTTCTACCAAACTGTCCAACTTCTCTTTCTCAGGTTTAAAATTATCCTTTATGTGAATTCTATGAGTTTTGAAATATGATTCAGTGATCTCTCTAAAATGAATGAAAAAAAAGGAAGAATTGCCATTGTATCCTTCATTCTTTTGGGCTAGGGTCCCGAAGATATATAAATCAATAACGGGAACAACTAATATTGGGATATAAGATCTATAACCCAGTTCTTTATTGTCTACACCAGTGACAGAGACTAATAGTACTGATACTATAAAAGAACCAGAATGAAAATACTGAGAAGAATGTATAGAGGTGTCTCTAGAAAAATTACAAATCATTGAGCAAATGATAAGTAATTTTCCACCAGTAATACAATAAAGTGCAAGATTGGAAAATCTTCTATTGAATACGATGTAAAAGCATAGTAAATTCAGTGATCTGAAACATTCATAAATAAAGAAAAATGGTGACGTAGCCTTATAAAGAAAGATATGCAAAGATTCGATGGAAAATATCAGAAATATTTAATGCTGTCAAAATGATAAGGAAATTATCTTACAAAAATGGTAGATATGAAGGAATCTGCTTTTACATTGATATATAAGAAATAATCTTTCTCAATTAGTGGCATCTAGCAAGCTAATAAATGGAATTAAAAGTACACCGGAACTTGAACCCCAAAAAGTTTTTAATCTAATGAAATAACATGAGTGGAAGAAAGACAGTCCTCTGAACACAAGACAATTACTCCTGGATACCTATTAAAGATGTTTCGCTTCAACTAAAATGCTTATGAGGACAGAAGCCTTGACGTTAAATCTATTCTTTGGATAACTGACACATTTAAAATATGAAATACCTGGACCGTTCATAATTGAAGATTAGGAAATTATAGAGACGCAACCGATATCCATGGAGAATTAATCTACAAGAAATTAAAAGACATATTTTGAATACTGTATCCTACGATATGTCACAATACGGATTTAAAGTAAAAACTATAAAAAGGGACATTTTCTAAAAAGGGCGTTAAAGCTGATTGGGATTAACTTTTGACATAAATTCTGTGTACAATAATATTATTTACTGAAATGGTTACCAACACTCTGTTGTATACTGTTGATAAATTCATGTTTTAACGGGTATGAACAACTAAACATGAATTTTATTAACTAGTTCTTCCTATATGATATAAATGCAGAAATTATTACTAATACTTAATTAAAAGTACGGCGTTCATCAAAAATTTTATTTACGTAACCTACTGATTGATGGATTTAAAATTAATGTTAATTAGACTACATCGTACAAGGAGAGAAAGAATTATGTTTCAATTTCAATATGTTGGTGAATGACCTATTATGGGTTTTTCCCTAAGAACTATTTGATCTTCAGGAATTATCAAATTTACAATGTAAATCGCAAGCGCTGATTCATTAAGAAAACAAATATGGAACATACACACGAACAAACTAAAACAATGAATAATACACAACTCTGCGGACTGAATGATATATACACAATAGTGATAAACATCATCGTTTATTCGATAATTAATTTCAAATCAGTGTCGACGAAAATTTACTCTGATTGAAAAAAAAAAAAAAAAAAAAAAAAAACAGAAACTGCGCTTCATATAAACCCATGATTTTAATGCTGATAAAGGATTAAAAAGGTCATTCATGGTTATGACAGATTAAACTGAAAAAATCATTTGTGATAATAGTTAGAAAAAGTAATGAAGAGAACTGGTTCTGTTGTATAAAATGTTTGATTGATATTGGCAATTTTCAAACGATGTCAAATTAACGAAAGACTTTTTTGTTATGTGATAACACTTCAATACAACAAAGATAGAATGTTTGTATAAAAAGGAAATTTTACTTTGTCTCTCAATATTCATATATTTCTTTTTAACTACACTTTTTTATTTCTTTTACAAAACAAGGGTAATCTCCAAATATACCGCAGAGAAAGGTATCAGAATCTTAACTTTTGTAACTAATACTACATGGAAAAGCATTTACCTAAATTCCTCTAAAGTATCCGATGAATTGCCGACACTTACGTAAGAAACAGAATAAAAGAGAAACTTATCTCTTGAAAAAAAAAATAAAATGAGGATGGATTTGACAGAATGTGTATATCCTGCGTTTGAAGAGTAACCGACACAGGAAAATCATATTGCTTAAAAACATTGAACTGGGCTTCACACCAGGTCGCTTATTCCCTTGCATACTTAACCGATCAAGGTGAGGGCATGAAGTTAGCTTAATTTACTTGCGAAATCAAATATCACAAACTATGCCATACTAAGTATTACCACGATCCCATAAAATGGAGAAGTCCAGACAAAATAAATAAATATATAAATAAATAAATAAAATAAATAAATAAAAAAATTAAATAAAATAAAAAGGGAAGTCAAAATCGATGGTTGAAGTTCATGTTATTTCATTTACGAGTGTTTGAAAAAGTGTGGACGAAGTGGTTCTGTGGCAAAAAAACATTTTGATGTTAAATAAATCAACGTAACCCATACAGACACACATTACTCTAGAAACCTTGGATCATGAAAACCCTAACTTACGTAGTGAAAACTTTAAAACTAAGCTGGTTATGCACTTTGAAAGTCACTTATCATTCTGCCCTTGGGATGATCTCATTTATACATCCCACCCAACAGTAAAGTTAAGCTCAACTAAGTCCTGAAAAAATGCATAATACTAATGGCCTGGGCATAAAAGACTTGACTGAAACAGCAGAGCCTTGTATACATCAGGTATAATGACCAATTTGTTACTTTTTAACTTATTCCAATTAGTATATACGAAGTATGATTAGCAGTCAAATTAAACATGAAAGGCAGTAGACATACTAATAGTAATCAGACTAAAATGATATCACACATGCTGCATATTTTAAATCTTGATGTTTGAAAAAAAATTAATGACTAATTACATAAATCAAGAGGTATGTATAACCACAGTATTCTGACAGGAATAACATACAATATGCAAATTTTCACTAACAATGGAAATACTTTGCATCACATCCGGGCAGCTTTCAATAATTCTGAAGAGATAATGTGGCCACCAACTGCCTAACCTTTAATCATCTCAGACACCGATTTGCATCAACTTCGATAGGAATTCTCGTCTAACGTGCTATATTGTATATCGTCCCCTTTAACATGAAAACCCAAGATACTATTGTCATTCATTGTTCGGGACATCTGAAGAGAAGCCATCAATGGTGAGAAGTTCCTTAAGCATATTTTGATGTATTGTCTCTGGAGCATACGTTCTGAAATGAGCGTCTCGTACTCATTCTAAATAAGTTCGGACCTATACTATATAAAATTGGATATTTTAACGCTGTCATTTCCGCTTATAAATTGTCCAAGGAGTTCTCATTTAATTTTACCGAACTGTTTGCTCATCAAACTTATTCGCAAATTTGCTTCACTTTATATATTGACAGGTTTGGTTACTCGGATAATTACGCCTTCCCACTGGAGCTGGAAATTACTGGCCCATTGTCCTTGTTCTACTCAGAGTTTTATAACTTTGGAATGCTAATCAACAATATGACTGGTGGTGGTTCAGTTCACACAGTACTGGCATAATATTGCCGGGAGTATCTGATGCCAAGGGCTCACATGAAACTATCAACTGTCCTAAAGACTGGGCATAGGTTCATGGAACTCAAAGAATATGAACTATTCGACTGCAATGTGACAGAAAAAAATCTACAGCTGCATATTTTAATATATTTTATAATATATTTCGATAATTAAATCCACAATTCCAAAATGTATTACTTTAAGTAAGTACGTTTAATTATCGATTTGCATGTTATTTTGTGAAGGCAGAGTATTTGTTGACAATTTATAATGATAGTTGAAAGCAGTTGACATATGAAACTTCTGTTTCGGAAGGGGTTCTCAGGGCTCTCTGTATGATCTCTAGTTAATTCTAGAGGAGAGTTCCTCATCTCCACTGCAACAGAGAATTCTATTTAAGTTGAGTATGGTTTTGGGTGAGTTCGTGAGAAGGATATTCTATGTTTCATATATTTTGGCAGATTTTTTGTGCAGAACTGCATGCACATTGTTAAAAGCCTACCTCATGGAATACTTTCATCTAACATTACCTGTTAACAGTTTTTGTAAAGAGTATGGGAGATTCTATGTAAATATTATTTCCTCTATTGTTAGTTCAGTGATTGTTATTTTATATTGTAAATACTTTTCTTATTTGTTTTATTAACTTTATTTTGGTGTCATTCACTTTGTTTCATGTTAAGTTTTGTTTTGAAATTAAATATTTAAAGTATATATGTTCCTTAAATAACATCATTCGTTGAGTTTTGAGTTTGCTTGGTTGTGGCTTGGTTTTGGTCAGTGAGCAGAGGTAAGAACTGCATCATAACTTAGACTAACGGGGGGCAATGTTTTTACCACTAATTGTTACAACATAAACCAGCTGCATTATGCAGATGGGGCCACTGCTCTAATGAATGAACTCTGTCCAGAGAAAAATGTTTTGGATATTTGCCAGAACTGTGTACAAATGTACGCATTTAGTCCCGGCCTGATCAGATTTCTTCTTACAGAGAGGTAAGAAACCTAAAACAGATAAGTCATTGGCTACAATCCAGCAGAAGACAAGACTGTCAAAGAGTGCTTCAAAATTGCAGACCATTTAAAAGAAAATGTTGGGCAGAAGTATGTAGTGACACTGTCTGATCTGGGGGTTACGTATTAAGGTTACCTATTAGTTTAGAATAACGCGGCATACGAGAGGAAGACAGGATCAAGCCTTTTTTTTTCTACTACAAACAGGTTTGATTGTCTCTGGATTACTAGATGGGTTATTAAGATAAGGAAATATGACACGATCAAGTACTATCACAAGGCCATACTTGAAGGTCTTGGACAAATATTCCTTCAGCAATATCAAGAAATAACTCTATCAATATTTGCTTCACTACCAGAAGAGCATCAGAGAAAACTTGACAGTCTTGTGCATCATCTACGATTTGATTCTTATAGCAAAGTTCTCAGAAATGAAGGGCTAAAGTAATATATAGACGAGTACATGGAACTTTGCAGAATGTATTGGAAGGTAATATAGGCTAAAGAACACATTTAGGAATTTCCTATATGGATCACAAGCGGCTGTGAATGATAATGACCTTTCCTGTATGCATATTCCATTCACAAAATGGCAGAACTGTTCCTCAGTTTCAGTGGACAGAATTATGTAAGATATCTCGTCTACTTTAGTGTTTTCCTTACCATCTTTGATGCTTCACAACAAAGTGCAGTGGATCATCTGTGACTAAAATCAGAATATCAATGTAGATCTACCCATGTTATTGAAATATCCTTTGACTCCTGAACCATATTGTTTGGCACTTGACCATGATTTCTTTGCGAAGACTGGCAAATCAAAGACTCTCCCATGTAGTGAAGGATGTTCCCAATGATGAACCACCACCAATCAAAGGCCCTGGTAACTCATGCCATGTTCTACTATATAAAAGAGATTCCTACCAACTTCACACTCATATCAGGGACGATATCGATATGATGGGAAAAGGTGATGTAATTTTCAGCACGAATTTATATCGCCCAAGTTCCAAACAATGGAAAAGTAGTACAGGGGCTACTACTGAGAAGCTGATTGTCAAAGGGGCTAACACCGAAAAGTGATCTTGTCGAAGAAAGAAGCAAGGGTGAATATGCCCCAAAATTGAAAGGTTGAGAGGTCACAATTATATCTCGTAGTTATGCATACCTCTTGAAAACAATAGATAGAATCACCACTCAAAGGAAAACAAAAGATATACTGCACTCACAAGAAGAAATAGATCCATGTGTAATACTCTTTAGTAAATACGTTAACACCATAGTGCATCATAATTGCCAAGCGAAGAGACCTGATACAGACATATTCTCTTTTTTTTAGTTTTTGCATCCCAGTTCAAGGACATCAAAATATTGTTTGAAGAGGACCCACACAATAAGCAAAGAAAAATAAATCTTGGAAAATCTGCTGCTTAGTTAGGTCCAGTGTTGTACAATACTGGAGGTAATGCCTATATATCCAAGATGTGATGTGACCCGTCTTAAGGGGATTGGAAAAGTCAAACCCATGAAAATTATACAAAAAGCAGTGAAATTATCAAGTCCCCTCTCCGAGTTGCGATATACTTCAACGGTGTCTATTGATGACTTCCCGCGTGCTCTATACTAAATAAAATCTCCTTACATATGTGGATTCATTTCACCAAACCAAGATAATTGATTTATAGCATAAATCAATTATCTTGGTTTGGTATTGTCACATAAATATTGACATGGGTGCAATTCCTCTGTTCCTGGAGTCTCTGTTGCAACACAATAAATTTTCAGCATGGTATCTGGGAACAATACCACATACAACACCCGAAAATACCAAACACTGAAAGCTGTGATGGATATATGTAGATAATGAAATCGACCGAATGTGGTAAAACATTCAAATACTTCCTTGGGAGGTAGCAAATGTTGCTACAATGAGAGAAATCCATGAAAACGAAGACGCATGTGAATCTGATGATTGGTACTTTCAAATAAATGATATAAGTGAGCAGTAAGTAATATTGTAGACTCAGAGAATGAGGAGTAAAATGAATTAATCAACTATTCTAGTTACCGTTGATTACAACATTTCTTTTTTGGCACTTACATTTAAGATCGACCAAGTATCTCTTGTTTGAATATAGTAAGACGTCATTTACTTAACGTTGACCTACACTTTCATATAATTTAGCTTATATATTTCTGGGAGGAACGATACTATTATCATAATATTCAGATCTACGATAGAACATTTATTGTTTAATAAAGCCAATGGAGGAGGTGTGTGAGTTTAAGAAAAACTGTGAAATTTTTAATGGACCAAGGAATGAAAATAAATGTTTTATAACAACTTACATTTATTTTTTATTTTTGCTAAGAAACTGGTACTACATGTGTTAGTGATACATATTTTCAAAATAATACAATTTGTTATAAATTTATAATGAAGTGACTAATAATGAAAATTCTTTAAAATAAAAGTGAGCTTAGGAGGCAGCTTTGGATAATTACCATTTTACCTATTCCCATTCCTAAAATTCGTTAAGCTCTGTGCGGTGGCCCAAGAGACCGCTTACATAGTCCTACATTTACTTCAATAGATACCTGTATATAAATGATTAACCTTCTACTAGCTGATTGATGAACAATGTAATAATGATGGAAGACTTTTTATAAAAAATAAAATAAACAAGCACCGCAATAGAAGCTCAAATGGAGGAGCTAGTTAGTATATTCAGTTCATATACGACGTCTTTGATGACATAAAATCTAGTCCAGACAATAACCCGATAACAGTTTGTCCTGATACATAGTTATTCATATATATATATATATATATATATATATATATATATATATATATATATATATATATATATATATATATATACACACATATATATAGTCATATATATAACTATATAGTTATATATATACTATATATATATACATATATATATATATATATATAGAGAGAGAGAGAGAGAGAGAGAGAGAGAGAGAGAGAGAGAGATAGAGAGAGAGAGAGAGTATATGCAGCAGTGTGTTTCCAGCTATGGTCGTGTACACAGGAGGTTCAAGTCGGTGATTTATTAATTAATTATCTCGTTATACCAATGGTACATATTTCGAAATATCTCCGGATTTTCGCCAGAAAGTGGTGATGAAAAACAAATATTGTTTAAGCGTTTAGGAGTGGCAGCCTTACATACTGACATGGATTTAGCCAAAAAATCGTTGAATAGAGTAATTTGAATTTTTTCGTGCCTCTATTGTATAACATCATACATCGTGTGATTTATCATACCAAAAATGATTGAATAAATACCAATCGTGACCCGTGACCCGTCGTATTTCAAACCCCATCGTACAATATTGTATGCCTTCTTCTTTTAGGGGGAGTAAAACCTATGAATACAGTGCGAGTACCAATGAGTTAAAAATTCAAGCAATCCATAGTGGTATATTCATGTCTCTCTCTCTCTCTCTCTCTCTCTCTCTCTCTCTCTCTCTCTCTCTCTCTCTCTCTGAGACCGGCAAAATTACATACAATGTAGCAAAAAAACCATTTCCTGTATGAAATCAGGGAGTCGTAACAGATTTCATATGGAGATAAATATCAGAACACAATGATCAAAACTGACATAATGCCGCTTCTTCACGATAAATGACCAATAAAAGTGACATAATTTCTTTTTAAGAAACCAAATATATACGTCACTTGCATTATATTAGAGAAAATCGTGGAGAGTGTGAATAACATGTGAGAAGCATGCCATGTCTCTGCCCTGTACTTGGGAACTATTCGTTGTTTATGGCCTCTCTGAACGGAGAGAAAGCTTTTCATTTCCTAGGCAATGTCTGCATAACGTACCCAAGTCAAACAGAAATATATAGTATATAATACTTCAAAATGTACCACATCTTATGACACTGCAGTATGAACTCTTCTAATATAATGCTTTATGCGCTAAATCCTGTTAAAGTGACCAAACATAACAATAAAGTTTACATCAATAATCTGAAGTATTATAACAACAGTATGGTATGTTAAGAGTATTGCTTCATACAACTAACTCCATATCTCTTTTTTGAAAGGTATTCTGGTATTTTGAAGTATTCAAGGGCAGAACTTCATTTCAGCCACACTAACTTCAAATTCACCCCCCCAATCATTTATATACTGTTTATGAAAAAAAAATATTCTAAATACGAAGATAAATAAATAACGAACTCTGACACGTTGCATTGCAAAAATCGTTTCCGATACATGCAAGCTCAAAACCCAATTATGGATGTTTATTGGTTTACTGGATTCTCTTATGCTTAATTGGAACTCTAACTACCGGTTTGGCAATTTTTCCGAGTTCAAATACCTCTCCATTTTCTCCTCCCCCGGGTGACCAGTGGCTAGAAAATACTCGAATATTTTCTCAATATTTTTTAGAATACAAAGAAAACAATTTCTAATTGAATATGAAATATAATTTACTTAAAATTCAACATCTGTGAGGGATTACACTTTTTTGTTTTGTTTTAATGGGTTAATATGATATGCAATGTCTATAATGTAGGGCTGTATAAATAAATATATTATAAAATGATGAATACGTGCAATTATTGTGGGGTTCTGTTCAATATCACTTACATAAGAAGTAGTTCAGTATTAAAAAATATATGTATATATTCGAAAAAAAAAAATATTCTTTAGATATTACCTCATAACTATCCACATCAATAAGCTTCCAGGTCTAAATAAATTTGGTGTTGTGATCAACATCAGTAGTGAAAAATATAACAACCTCCAATAAATAAGTCATAATCAAGTCCTGATATTAATGTCATCGGCCTCTCACCAAGTAAGAGTGAAAACTTTCGACGGTAGGTGGATACATTGATTCTGATACGAAAGAAAGTTCCTATGATGGAAGTGTAGCATTTATTCAACTTTGTATGAAGGAGAAACTGTACGTTAGCTAATCAAGGCTTTACAGCTTCCAAGGCTAAGGATCAATCTAACTCAAAGTACATGAGCCTTCGTAACAAAAAGTCTAAGGTTTTTGTAAAGGGCTAAATCAGCCATTACTATTCATGAAGTGAAGCAACGTTATTTTGCATATCTTCCCTTTCCTCGAACATCCTACACCTTATGTTACCAACGCCACACTCAATCGCTCTCTGTCGCCTTAGACATCATAGTCAAAACAGCTAACTACCACAATTTCTTGTTACTTCCTCCTCCATTCTTATCTAAACCTTATCATAAGAAATAACTTGCTAAAATACGTCAAAATTTTACTAAATTATATTCAGGACCTCACAATGTGTCTCAAAGATTTTTTTTCAAACATTAGCTGTGTTTTACTCTCTGGATGGAAAAAAAAATGATGCAGGTAACTGGAAACAGTTTTTAAAATTTTATAAAACATTCATTTCTCCAACTGAAAGTAAGAGTTATCTTAATGTTTATTGGAGTAAGTTGATTGAAAAAGAAAATGCCACAAGACTCATTTTAAAATTTCTGCACAATGACATCCATATTTAACCATGGCTTTAAAAGAGAACCAAAAAAACTAACCAGTCTTAATATCTTACATCAAAACAAAATAGAACATTTTATGATAAAGTGTTAACGAATAAACTTTATGAGATTACATTATTATAATTAACTAAATTTAGCGAGAAATAACTATATTAGCAACCAAGAATTATTTTCCAAGTTTAACAAATATCTTCATGTTCAAAGAATATTGCCTAAGTAACGCTCGAATTAAGCCTCTTGTAAGAAATTATCAAATTATAAAGGTGATTGTAGTCAAATATCTCCATCCAAAACTAACAGTTTATATTTAATATCAGCTGGTAGAAATTTAAAAACAAGCCTTCCAAATAGTAATAAAAGTATATACATATCATAATAACACCAAAATAACTATTCTGGTGTTGTGACCTTTGGAATGAAATTTCTTTAATTCAATAAAATTTTAAACACATATGTTTGTTCCCATTCATAAATAGCAATATAATTAGGTTTTCACCAACATCATAAGTGAAAAAAAAAGGAAAAAGAAATTGGTTATAATTAGGCAACTTACATAAAATTCTCGGAAAACTGGTTCTTTTATCCTAATGTTGCAGGCAACCAAAATATGGAAACCACACAGAAAAGGGGATTCTATTACATACCTCCTTTGCTTGAGCCGGTGATTTATTAGATTTTTAAAATCATGACTTTGAAATGCAGTTTTTGTAATACATGTAACCAGTGATTATATTCTGGTATAGGAAGGAAACGTAAACGACATTACAGCCAAGAGCTTCAATGGATATTAAAAATAACCCATACATAAATCGACACAAAATACGTAAAGATAACAAAATATGTGCCTTAAATATGGTTAGCTGAGGAAATATTACCTTAAATATCGTTAGGTAAAGAAATATTAACGTGTGAAGATGACTTGCGATTACCATTCCTCAGCAAAATTATAGATTTGCAATTACAGTTGGTTCTTGTTCATCTAAAGATGCCTTTCCTAAATTCGAAGTATTAGAATGACGAGGTAGTAAACCGAAATTTTGTGAGTAATTAATTTTTACGAAAAGCGTAATTCTTGTATCATGGCAAATCATTATCTTTCTAAAAAGAAATTCTTCCCTCTAGCTGCAAGCCTCACACTGATTCGTCTCAATTCTTGAATGCTAGTCAGTTTCCATTACAGAGTGTAACAGAAAAGCTGGAAACAATAAAATAATTACATTGTATTGTTAAATTTTTTAATCTAGGGCAAGAACTGCGACATTTCTTTTCTAAATTCAATTTTACTGGTTTCCGTTTTCCAGGTAAATATAACGGAAGGTGGAAAGAACACATTTTAATGTTGAATGATCATTGGAACACGAATATTCTAAATTTTTAAGGCGAAACATTTTACTACGAATAAAAAATTCTAAGTATCATGGAGGTTATTTTGACGTATAAAATAAAAAATAATACTTCTATCGTCTTCTTCAGATGCTTTGAAAAAACATTAAGAGAAAACCATGAAAACAGCTTACATTGGTTCACATACTAATACACAGGCTGTCAATGGGAATATGACTAAAACATAAAATTCACAAGACCACAAAAGAGGGAAACTCTTTTCAATAAAAGTATTCATAAATTAACATCAATAATTACAACTACATTTTATGACAATAAGCGACTCTCTCTCTCTCTCTCTCTCTCTCTCTCTCTCTCTCTCTCTCTCTCTCTCTCTCTCTCTCTCTCTCTCTCTCTCACTTGATGAGAGGGATTATTTTATTTTATGGTTTCCTGACAACATGCGTAAACATTGAAAAATAACCCTTTTGAGATTCATTACCATTTCCAATTATGTAATCAAGTAATAAGGACGTCTTGATAAACTAGCTATATAAAGAAATATTTTTTATGATGAACTTATCTCCAGATACAAAAATATTCCATGAAAAACAACAACGAAATACTTTGTTTTTCCCATCTAATCCATGTAATATACCTGGCGTTCTGAGCTGTAACAACTCGCCAAAATGTCTAGTGGTGATCAGAGGAACGCAAACACGATCATCAGAACTTGCAGTCAAGATTATTTTACCCTTCCATCAGCTAAGTAGAATTGCTCTCATAACATCAGTCACCCCAACGTAACATGAGAGGTGAACATGCACTTAACAACCCTTGATACTCTCATAAGTGGGTCAAACAAATAAATGAGATTCTAATGAAAACAATTTGATATTTCTGTTGACTCGATCGGGTGGCAGAGTACAGCAATTAATAATAAGGGACTTGAACGTTGATAATTCTTCATTTATTTAAAAACAATTTAAGTGAAATGCGTTGCTAGATTTGTAAAATAACCGATAAACAAACTTACTTCATATCTAAATCACATAGAACAGAAAGGAGATTATTATACCAGTTTCTGCTTTCACCATTTACAATGTCTTTGTAAAAGGCCCTATGCATGGTAAAAACTTTGTTCTAAAAACCTTAGACTAGGTTTAAATTTATGAAACAATTCTGTACTAATATACAAATGAATAAATAATGGAAAGTTTTTTTTAACTTGAAACATGCTCGAGTGATTGCTAAATGATATCAAAACCAAAAATAGTTTAATTTCTAAAGAAAACTCTAAGGATTATATGGAAAAAAGGGCTTTCTCTACGAAAGCCAGAAGAATTATTCCTTAACAACAAAATTTAATGTTTCGGATATGTTTGTTTCTAAGGATGATATTGATTAGCACTGCTATCAGAAAGGCACATGTAAAATTAATGTAGGCTGTCTACGGAGGTCCTATGATTACCACTAGTAAATGTACGAACTGTCGTGAGAGGTAAACACCGAAACATACTGCTAAATTAATGGTTATCAGCACGAATTTTATACAGTCATTGTGTTGCGTCAGAAAAAAAAAAAAAAAAAAAAAAAAAAAAAAAAAAAAAAAAAAAAAAAAGTATATTTGAATTTCTCAGAGGCATTTTTTTTCTTTTTTTTATTTAGCAAAACATGTTGGGTTAATTTTCATTGGAATTTAAAAATTTAAGTTGGTTGGTTTTAAGATATTCTACAAAATTCCCTACAAAGCTCGCTTATCATGGTCAATTAGGGTGATAATTGTCATACAAACAGCCAAAGATACAGCAATGCATTTCCAAGGTAATTTACTGAGAGATCAACCGTAAAATGTTAGTACCAGATATTCAAATTTTTTGCTCTGTTGCTTACCACAGGCAAGAAATATGTGAAATCTTGTGTACAACTTTTGTATAAACTATTGGCTAATCTGAAGTTAAATTTTGTGTGTAAATATATATATATATATATATATATATATATATATATGTATATATATATATATATATATATATATATATATATATATATATATATTATATGTGTGTGTGTTTGTGTAATGATTTTTTGCTATCTAGACATTACTCAATGAGCTTTCAACAAAAATATAAGCCAAAAATGTACTTAAACTTTAAAATACTCATTGAAAAACTTACTTCAAAAGTGCAGATTTTCCATCCAATATTTATAATCGAGGAGTCGTTTGTAGCTTTAGGTTTCATGGGAATCTGTAAAAAATGTTAGAAGTAACTATTACTTAAAGGGTTTAACTTAAAAATCATTAAATAAAGAGCGTTTTTCAGTACATACCATACCGAATTTAGTTATTACATTTCATTTACTATCAAAAATATTTTAGCTATTTCCTAAAAATATTTCTTTATCCAATTTCCTATATTTTACAAAAGTTTGTAGACACTTTGGTAAAGTTATTTTAATTGACACTTTTAATGTCTAAATAGATCTAACAAAATGTTTTGAAAGAATAAAGCTTAACTATATTTACTTCATGTTCTAGCTGAATTAGACAGGAAGCAAAATGCTCATAATTTGGTAAAGACCAAAAACGAACAGAAAACTATGTCGTTAACGATAGAAAAGGCAATATATCTCTGCGTATCATAAATGAATACTTATAAGAGCGATGAAAAGTAGAAAAACTAACAGCACTAAAAATTTGACTATTGAAATGTGCAACTCACCGATACCAAAATTTCAAAGTGAAGGCGGGGAGAGATTCTCGTGGCATGTGTTATAAGGTCTCTTCAAGTAAATGAATACTTGGAATTAAAACTCGACGTAATACTGAAAGAAAAAAATAGAAGAAATTAATAGACAGAGAATCAAGAAATAAGGTAAAAATGCATCAAAAGTCCTTAGATTTAATTACGCTCAAAGGCTTGAATGCGAGGTATATGTACAGTATATTCATACACATTAAATAATTTTTTTCAGCATCAAAGTTAATGAATATTCTTCCTAATATTATAATTAATATCGTAATGTACCATTAGGCACCATCTATTTAATGACCAACTCATTCAGTGGCCCGAAAAAAAGGCTTGAAAATTTTTCATATGAGTGACGAAAAGCAAGAATTTGCATATCAATTATTGTCAATGATTGGACAGAGTCACTTTGTGTGAAAATAAGAATTTGCAAAGTTTCTTACTTTTTTATCTGAGATACATCGTATGAAAGAAAGCAGATCTTTTGAAATTACTTGAAAAGTAGAATATATATGTTTTTTTCTAATAACTGATAGTTTTACGAGATATTATTCGGGAATGATGTAGTTTCTGATAATATATGGAATAGAAACTGGGAATTTAAATACATCTGTATTATATATATATATACATATATATATATATATATATATATATATATATATATATATATATATATATATATATATATATATATATATTATATATATATATATATATATATATATATATATATATATATATATATATATATATATATATATATATATATAAAGTACGCGCAATACAATATGCGAATTCATTTCAGTCACCAATAATGATTCCTGCTCAGATTATCGATGGCGCATTCCTCTGGCTATATTATATTTTGAATTTTGATAATTCATTCTTATTTTGAATATTTAAATTAATGACAATATAGAAAACTTCACGTTAGAAACAAATAGATGAAAGGATTTCAACTTGAGAATTCTCATTTCACAGCAATGCCAAAGAAAAGGCATTTTAATATTAGAAGTACAGACAACCTTCTTTATAGATTATAGAATTCCTATGCGCAGTTACAATAGAAACCAATACCTAACTCAAACCACTGAAAATGTTTTTCACAAAACTCAAAATCCTTTCTATATATCATGAGAAGAACTTTATTGTGCTTTCTATAATGACACAATAATGTTTATGTAATGCTATTCATGTAATAATTTATGAACGCATTTTGACAAACGTACGATTCTTGGAGAATAAAATATTTCTACTCGAGTCACAGAGGCCATAAATAAGCAATATTTGCTGAGTGGACGGAATGTATGCGACACGTTTCGCTGCTGCTTTATTTGCAGCAGTCACGATTAAGCAGTTTTCAAATGCCACGACGGAAATTTATTACTTCTTAACATGAGGAATGTAATTTCAGTCTAGGTTCACGTTCGTTTAGGCACATGAATAACTTCACCTTGAGTTTTACGACTCTATCCAGAAGCAAAGAAAATAATGTGACCTGTCACTTTACACGGAGAAGCAATTGTTTTACGTGCCAATATCAGGGAATAATCTCAGGTGTGAATCTATATTCTACTGGCTTTGGTCTCTTATTAAATTTTGATTCAATAAAATTGAATCACTTAATAAATCTCTCTCTCTCTCTCTCTCTCTCTCTCTCTCTCTCTCTCTCTCTCTCTCTCTCTCTCTCTCTCACAAAACCTAAACACCGTAACCTCACGACATGGCATAAGAGGAGAAATGCAAAGACATAGGATGAAAAACCTAAAAAGTGAAATAAACTTAAATACAACGAAATGTATGACAGAATTAGGGTTGAATTTGTGATTAGAACCTGACTGTCCTTTAAATAAAGAGGTTAGTATTGAGAGATATCTACATTTTGAATAAATTAAAAACTAAATCCAACTTCGAAATATCCTTAATAAAAAAGAGTTTGGAGTTCAAAAGTTGGGTTTCACGGTGTCATAACTTGTCGTTTCTCCAATTCTACTTAGTAAAAAGGTTTAAACTATCCTTTCCTCATAGCTTCTGAAAAGGCGAAATAATATGTGCATGTATATATATATATATATATATATATATATATATATATATATATATATATATATATATATGTGTGTGTGTGTGTGTGTGTGTGTATTCATTATATTAGCTCAAAGTAAAAACATGACATCAACTATTCATATTATCCTTGATACAATGCTTTGTTAACTTCCAAAATTGATTTATAAAATCATAATACAATTATCAAAATAAATTCACTTGTGAATCTTTACTATGAAACATTTCGGCAATTCTCCAATCTTAAATAGATCATTTATCAAGTACTATTTATATAAGCGTGAAAAGGACAACTTTTAACTTTCGACCTATCATTCATAGATGAACTTTTAAAAGTAATTTCAGATTAAAACTAGTCATTACGGTGGTTTAAACATCTTACATGACAAGAAAAGACATAAATGTAACCCCAGTTTAGCATATTTCTTTTCCATATTATCTATTATGAGGTATAATGTGATATGAATTGTTTACATTGCACATTTCTCCTGCATACTTTGTTGGTTCATTTCAGCAGTAATTTTTGATGGGCAAGAGAACATATTTTCGAACAGTATAAGTTATCGATGTTTGTTACAGGTCAAAGATAGATCACGTCATTCTTCTGCTAGTTATATATATATATATATATATATATATATATATATATATATATATATATATATATATATATATATATATATATATATATACATATAAATATATATATATATAACTAAACTTTTACGGTATTGTGATGATTTGAAACATTAATGATACATATATATTCTTGATATAGGAGTACTTTACATTTTAAACCGCTCTTAGATCGAATAAAGTTTTTGTCAAAAAAGAAAAAGTAACAAAACATATTCTAAAATTTTTAAACTACAGCTTATGAATGCCACAAGGAAAATCAGAAGCTATATAAACTCAAATGGGGTTTCTATCTGAAGGCCACAGACCTCCTATGTTGTTGAAATAATTGTACCTTTCTTCGGGGTAGCGTTTTTGGCCCTTTACTTTTCATATTTTATACGCAAGATGTAGTTACGCATTAAAATCAACCTTGTATAATCAAAGGATCCTATTCTCCTTGCATATTTTATACGCAAGATGTGATTACGCATTAAAATCAATCTTGTATAAGCAAAGGATCCTATTCTCTTTGCATCGATCCCAAATCCTTATGTTTCCCAAACCCATTAACCGATGTGGTAACGTCCCTGACTGGGGTTAGTCTCTCACTCAACCTAGTTAGTTTCTTTGATCGCTGCAGCTTCACCATCCTTGTGAGCTAAGGATGGGGGTTTTGGGGAGCCTATAGGTCTATCTGATGAGTCATCAGCAGCCATTGCCTGGCCTTCCTTGGTCCTAGGTTAGGTGGAGAAGGGGCTTGGGCACTGATTATATGTATATATGGTCAGTCTTCGGGGTATTGTCCTGCTTGAAAGCGCAATGTCACTGTCCCTTGCCTCTGCCATTCATGGACGGCCTTTAAACCTTTAAATAGGAGAATAGGTGCAAAGTATGTTTCTAAATAAATAGGCCAATGAATTCTATTACACCCAAAGCTTTCTATAGTATATTTTTCTTAAATTTCAGTCATCTACTTTCCATTTATATTCTATGAGATATTTTATTTGAAAATTATTTCTAAGAAACATATCCGGCCTGTTTTATCAATTGAAAGAAAAATATTTTGAGAAAGCCTTGGCCTTGCAAGATGTTTCAAAAATTATCTATCCAGAAGAAATTATCTAATCAATCTATTTTGCCATATATTTAATATTGTTCACTTGTCAGGTCTTCAGCATTTGACACTCATGTTGACTCTTGGGACAAAAATTTTCCGCCTATTAAATACCTTATCCCTGATCTCGGTATTAATTTAGGATTCAAACAATCTTTTGAGTTCAAATCTTCCTAGATTATCCTATCCACTACGAAATACAAAGTATGTGGTTAATTTAAATAGTTTTGCTTCTCTTTCATAAAGTTAAATACTACAGAGTATTCTATAAGTTACATTCCAGCTATGACCAAATTGTGGAATAATCATGCTCTTAATCAAATAAAATAAAACTTAATGCATAATCTTATCTGTTGAACAGGTTAATATATATATATATATATATATATATATATATATATATATATGTATATATATATATATATATATATATATATATAGATAGATAGATAGATAGATAAATAGATAGATAGACAGACATATATATATATATATATATATATATATATATATATATATATGTGTGTGTGTGTGTGATCATATGTTTTTGTGT
>NC_090748.1:72310516-72315516 GCF_036898095.1 Palaemon carinicauda
AAAAGAGAAGCATCATCTGTATATGCAACGAGATTGGTTTCTAGGCCAAATCATATGCCATGTGTATAAAGTATGAAAAGTAATGGGGCAAGAATACTACCCTGAGGAACACCAGTTATCACATTCCTATAATCAATATGGAGCCCATCAACAACAACTTTTTGCGATCTATTTCATAAAAATTCAATGATGACATAGAGAAAACCCTCCTTTTCTCCCCTGTTTGAGTTTGAAAAAAAAAACGACTCATGATTAACACTGTTAAAGCCAGCACTAAAATAAAGACCAATCATACGAACTTCCTGACCACAATCAACGGATTTCTGTATAGAATTGGAGATTGCAAGAAGGGCAGCACATGCTCCAAGGCCTTTACGTAAGTCAAATTGCAAGCTTGGGAACAGATGATTACCTTCAGTCTTTATATATATATATATATATATATATATATATATATATATATATATATATATATATATATATATATATATATATATAAAACACACACACATTCGGGTCTAAACCTCCATAAGAGTTAAGGTCCATCAAGAGAGCCTTAATTTCACGAGATTAAAAAAGCTAAACTTGTTAGTTTACCCTCGGAAAAACAGGAATGAAGATCAAATTTCTCATTACTCTGCTTACTGTCAAACACATCAGCCAAAAGGGTTGCCTTTTCCTTTGGACAGTGAGTGACAGAGCCAACTGGTATTAGTAAAGGAGTGCAGATTCAAGGATAGTTAACCGCTTATGTTCATGAGTTGTACCAGAAAAGATTCCTTTTATGGTTATATTATATTCCTTATCAGATGAAGCATAAACTCTCTGAGCAAAAGCTCTAAAGTCAGTATAGTTTTTTCCAGGCCCAATTTGATCTGTTATCCTTCCATGGATGATAGGCTTCCTGTTTCTCTAAAAAAGCATCTTTATAATCATCACTGAACCATGGTTTGTCTTTCACTCGGTACCTTAGCACATGAGAAGCGATACGACTATCAATTATGTTGACAGGATTCTCATTCAAAGGAACAACAATACTATACAATTGAGACCAATTCCAGCCCAAAAGATCACTCAAAATGCCATTCCAATCTGTTTTTAATTTCATATAAATCTTACTTGAGTATGATACATCAGGGACAGGGTGCTCAGTCTTTACCACCAATGAAATCAAAACATGATCAGATGTCCTAACTGGAGAACCACAGTTGCTTGTTATAACGGAGGGGAATCGGTGTATACGAGGTCCAAACAGTTACTAGACCTGTGAGTAGCTTCACTTATGATTTACTCACAGCCTGATTCGGAAGGAAAGTCCAAAGCTGTTAAAACATGGCGATCAGTAGGAGAAACAATAGACTCTAGTTTTTAGGATTGACTATTCAGCTAATTAGAAAAATCGGAGCACATGAAAAACATTACACCCCGTTGGTTATTAGGATTGACTATTAAGCTACTCTACAGACTCGGAGCACAGGAATAACATTAAACCCCGTTGGTTATTAAGACTCGGGGCAAAGGGAAAACTTAATATTAAACCCCGTTGGTTTTTGGGATTGACTAATTAGCTACTCAGAAAACTTGGGGCACAGGGAAAACATTAGACCTTGGTGGTTATTAGGATTGACTATTTACGTAGTCAGCAAACTCAGGGCACAGAGAAAACATCAGACCCAGGTGGTTATTAAGATTTGCTATTTAGCTACCCAGCAAACTTGGGGAATAAGGAAAACAGTAGACCCGGTGTTTATAAGGATTGACTATTTAGCTACTCAGCAAACTTGGGGCACAGGGAAAATATTAAACCCCTGTGGGTATTAGGATTGTCTATATAGCTATTCAGGAAACTCAGGGCACAGGAAAAACATTAGACCTTAATGGTTATTAAGATTGACTATTTAGCTAATCAGCAAACTCAAGCCATCAAGGCACAGGGAAAAATTAGACCCTGGTGGTTACTAGGATTGACTAATAAGCTGCTCGGACCATAGGGAAAACATTAGCCCACAGTAGTTATTAGGATTGTCAATTTAGCTACTCAGCAAACTCGGGGCACAGGGAATACATTAGCCCAAGGTAGTTATTACGAATGGCTATTTAGCTACTCAGCAAACATGGGGCAGAGGGAAAACATTAAACTACAGTGCTTATTAGGATTGACTATTTGACTCTCAAGCAAACTCAGGGAACAAGAAAAGCATTAGGCTCCAGTGGTTATTAGGATTGACTACATAGCTCTTCAGAAAACTCAGGGAAAACATTAGACCCTGGTGGTTATCAAGATTGGTTATTCATCTACTTAGCAAACTCGTGGCACTGACAAAACATTAAACCCTCTTGGTTATTAGGATTGAATATTTAGCTACTCAACAAACTCGGGCCACAAGGAAAAAATTGGACCCAAGTAAATATCAAGATTGGCTACATAGCTACTTAGCAAACTTAGGGCTCAGGGAAAAATCGGACTCTGGTTATTAGGATTGATTATTTATCTACTCAGAAAACTCAGGGCACATGGAAAACATTAGACCAGCGTTTCTCAACCATTGATGGCTCATGCCCCAAACAGAGTCGCCAATACTCGTGGCCCCCTGCCCTTCAAAGAAAAAAAATGCAGATTTTGTTTCATGATGTTTACTCAATCAATCTAAAATTATAAATCAAAGTAAAAAATTTTGCTAAACAATTCAGTCAATGACACACTTGCTGTTGGGCTTGTGTGAGGAGGCCTCTTACGTGCGGCTCCGTCTTGGACACAGCAAGGCGAATATCGTTCTCTACATCAAGATGGTTTCTGGACTTCGTTTTAATGGTCACCAGGTTAGAAAATCCCTTCGTGGCCCCCAGGTCGAAGGCCCGTGTTGGGCCGCCGGGTTGAGAAAGGCTGCATTTGACCCTGATGGTTATTATGATTGACATTTTAGCTACTTGGTAAACTCGGGACACAGGGAAAAAATTAGACTCTGGGACATGCAGCTACGAGTAGAAAACCGTGGATATCAAATGATACTAGGGATAAAACAAAGACAGAAATTGATTGTTGAAAGTTTTCGAGGAAGTAATGAAAATTACAAGGTTGAGCATGCTAAATATTCCAGTATTGCTAGTGAAGTTAAAAGAAAAGCTAGGAATGACTGAAAAGAATATTATGACATGAAACCAGATGAGGCTGACAAAGCTATAGATTCATGGAGTGGCTATGGTTTAAAAATTCCTCACAGAATTATTATTGGAATCTCTACTGGGGCAAAGAAGTAAAAACCTATAAAAGAGAGAGATCGATCTGTTATAAAAACAAAAGATGAAGAAAGGCAACGTTGGATGGAACACTTTAGTGAGGTTATGTATAGGAGATATGAAGAGAGTAATCTGATTGATATACCTGAAGCTGAGGAAGACCTTGTTGTGCCCATGAATGTGTTTGAAGTCGAAACTTTCCTTAAAAAGCTAGAGATGGGACGCCCATGGATATGAAGGAATAACTGCTATGATATTGGCCGAAAATGAAGAGACTCCCATCATTCTTACAAGATTATTTTGTAGAATGTGACATGAGGAGGCAAAACCTGATGAATGGAAGCTAAGAGTGTTGGTAAATGTAACAAAGAAAAAGATCTGACTGATTGCAGTAAATACAGAGGCCTCACATTTACGCCGTTTGTCATGAAAATATATACTGTAGTATGCTCATTCTAAAGAGACTAGCGAGAAAGATTGATGAAAAGCTGAGAGATGAACAAGCAGGATTGCGCTGACCAAATTTTCATTTTAAGACACGTGATGCAGCAATGTGTAGAATCTAGAAATCCACTTTGTATGGCATATGCAGACTATGAACAAGCCTTTGATATTGCGCACTGGCAAATTGTGCAGAGAGTTCTCCGTTGTTATGGCGTTCTTCTTGAATATGTAAATTTGATTAAGTCTGCTCATGAGCAAAGCGTGTGCAAAGTTAATGTTATTGGAGTCCTATCAAATGAATTTCCGGTGAACAGTGGAGTACTCCAAGGGAATGTATTATCACATATGTTTTCTCCTCATGCATTTTGTAATGCATAGAACAGTTGGGGAGGGTGGAGAAGAATTGGACTGGGTTGGTAATAGGAAATTGGCTGACCTAGAGTATGCTGATAACGCTGTACTTATTAGCAGAACACCACAGGACTTGCAAAGCTTGCTTACCAGAATGCAAGAAATACTACAAGAGGTTAGGCTCAAGATAAAGAGATGAAAAACAGATATGATGTGAACGGAATATACAATGGAAGATGAAATATCATTGGAAGGAGAAAGTATAAATGAGGTAGAATCATTTGAAAATTTACGAAATATGATCTCCAATACAGTTAGAGTTTAGTGAAAGACTGAAAAAACTAAATCAGAAAATGGCTAGGATAAGTAAAATTTGGTAATCAAATCGCCTGATATTACATGTAAAAATCAGGCTATATATCACTTTAGGGAGTCCACGGTTACTGTATGGACATGAGTCTTGATATGACAATAAAACAATATCCAACAGATTTTGTAGATATGAGAACAAAGCACTCAGTAGAATTGTGAGAATTAAATGGCAGGACAAGATTAGAAATGAAACTGGAGTGCTATATTTGAATGAGATCATGGTGAGGGGTAGATGAAGATTGTTTGGACATGCTCTTTGCACCCCCCAAGAGAGATTAGTTCACCAAAGTGGGCTCCACAAGGCACTAGAAGAGTTGAAACACCCAGACCTACATGGCTGAGGATTAAGAAGCCTGAAATGGGAAATGATGAATGGAAAAGTATTGGAATAAAAGCTGGAGATGAGACGACAGGCAAAATCTAACGGAGGCCGTTTGCGTCAATAGGCGTAGGAGAAGGTGATGATGATGCTGATCGATCTACTCGGCAAACTCTGGCACAGGGAAAATGTTATGCCCGGGTGGATATTATGATTGGGTGTTGAGCAACTCAGCAACTCGGGGCGCACGGAAAACAGCAGACCCCGGTGGTTATAT
>NC_090748.1:72318016-72343016 GCF_036898095.1 Palaemon carinicauda
TTGACCAATATAGAATTTTTCAAATTAATTGCATGGAAAACGATATACACATCCCTTAATAATGGCAGGAGAATTCTTTATTATGGGTATTTTTATTGTACTGCTTCTCTTAAATGCTACATTAACATTGGCATGTTTTAACCGATGGGGAATTTCTTTAAAATAATCATTATCAGGCATTATAAGTAGGTTTTGCGTATTATAGTTATTCCTGTTATAATTACCGTAAAAGTTTTTTTTTTTTTTTTTGGCCTGTTCTCAGTGCATCATCTAATACAATTTAGGGTACTCTAGTCTCTTACCTGTTTTTCTAATCTCAATTATTTCATCATCAATATATTCAGGACTGCAGACTCGTAATGCTATAAAACACATAGAATTGAATACATATTTCTTAATTTTGTTATTTTGATATGAGTAGTAATGGACATATGCGGGGATATTAGAAGGTTTTGTATAAAAACTAAACTTACGGTATTCTTGGAAAATGGTAAATTCAATTTATATCTGAAACCTGAGAGGGTACAGTCGAGCACACTATTCTATCTGGTTTCTCTTTCTGTTGTTTTGTTAAAGTTTTTATAGTTTATATAGGAAATATTTATTTAGACGATGTTACTGTTCTTAAAATATTTTATTTTTCCATTGTTTCCTTTCCTCACTGGGTTATTTTCCCTGTTGGGGCCACTGTGCTTATAGCATCCTGCTTTTCCAACTAGGGTTGTGGCTTAGCAAGTAATAATAATAATAATAGGCCATTGAATTTACCATTTTCCAAGAATACCTTGATAGAATTAATTAAACTCTTGAATAGTATTCAAGGTATCAGAGTATTATAACTAGAAAAACACTCTGAGAGTGCAGACCTCCACCATGCCAGCTTAGTTCTCTAAACCAGTTTGCCTTTTCCAGAATCAATATAGACCGTAGGGGTATTTAAAGTCTTTGTGACAACCATGTGCGAGCTTAGGGTTAAAGTTAGGGTTAATCCGGTCGACCTTTCCCTTAACCTTGACCTTTGACCTAGGACTTTCAAAATTCAACCACTTCCACGTTTCATCAAAACAATTAATCCCTGGATGTTTCATTGGTCTGTGAGTAAAATTGTGGCCAGGAAGTTTTTCACAAACAAACGGACAAACATAACCTCCTCCCAACTTCGTTGGCGGAGCTAATAATGTGTATTGAGTGAATCAAAACAGAGGGTTTATCTCTTACCACCTCGCTAGCAATCAAGCACAATAAGACATAGGTTGCGACTAGGGTCGGAAATAAGTAAATATGACTTTGACTAGTACTATCGTTCATTCAGTATTACTGTATTTAGGTCCCGTAAAAAACTGTACAGCACCCAAGTAACTGCATGCAAAGTAATGTAAAGGACATTACCCTTGGCATACCTCCACCGCAGTATCACATTCTGTCAATTCAGGCTCAGGTGTCTAACAAAATATGTATGTTAAAATACATGTAATATACAGCAGCTACGTAATGTGAGGCATATTAGACAGCAATTTGAGACAATAAATAAATGATTTAGTTTAACTAAATAATTATTCAGGTGATATTGAACTCAATGCTGAGTTGCATAATAGCGGTGCCATTCAGTGTGCCTCAGTACTGCCTTTTTTTGGTTCATAGAAGGCAGTGAGTAAACTCACGGTTCCCAATTCGGATACTACATAGTAAACTAGAGGGGCACTCGGTAGAGCACAGACCTCCAACACAGCAGCTTATTTCTCGACCTTTTGCTTGACATTGTCCTTGACCTTTGACCTTAACATGTATTAATTGGCGTGTATTTTTCATACTCTCAATTATGAACCAAGTTTGAAATTTGGCTGATTACGTGAATTGGACATTTTGCTTGACCATGACCTGGAATTTTGACATTGAACTTCCAAAATTTAATCATTCCCAACTTTTTTTCATATCAGTTAATGCCTACAATTTTCATTACTCTACGATTGAAATTGTGGTCAGGAAGCTGTTCACAAATAAACACATACATACACAAACAAACAGGGGTAAAAACATAACCTTCCAACTTCGTTGGAAGAGTTAAAAAGGTATGATTTAACACCGAGATCAATCAAATCAGAAAAGATATTGTAATTTTATTGTGAAAGGTCATATTATCAAAAGACCAATCCCTAAGAACTATATGTGCCCATTTTGACACTTTCTTGCAGAAACTAAAGATTCTCATGAAAATTTGCATTAGCTGTTCCACTAACATTTCCAGCCTTCCAACATCCCTTTCAAATCGTGCAGCACTCAGCAGGCAGTGTCATCCAACTGGTGTCGATTATTCAGTATTCCTTTGTAGATTTGCTAATGAGTCTAGTCATCTTAAATTTGATATGAACCTCTGCTTTAAATAAAAAAATAAAGGGGGCTTGCAACCTTACTCCATACGAACTTGTCTATACACTAGATATATATATATATATATATATATATATATATATATATATATATATATATATATATATACTATATGTATATATATATGCACCCTAATGAATATAATATTATGTAAAAAAATAGATAACATAAAATTCCAAACTATAATGGAAGTATCAAAGCTTATTATAAGCTATAGAAACAATAAAAACAGAAAATAATTAATAAAAAAACTGCGTCCGAACAATGCATATCTAGATTAATGAATAAAAGAAGATGAATGGAGTATATTAAACCCGAAAATTATAAAATATATTTCTATATGCGGTGGTTTACGCCATTCATAAAATCAATGTCTCCTGAAGCATGAAAATAATAAACTTGCTTATTAATTTATGCAAAAAATAATTTATTACTCCTCTTCTTATCCAGGAAAAAATAAATCTATTCATAGCCGAAAAATGACTACGGACCTTTAGGGTTACGAACGCTCTAATTTCTATTTTATAATTCACTTTATAATTCAAGATAAAGCCCTCGGGCCCTGCATTGTGGTAATAGCATATGCATTAAATAAAAATTGCTGCACCATATGAAAAAGTTGAGATAAATCTCAAAGCCACGGAAAAATATAAGAGTTAATGAAAAGTTCGCTCGTGGCAGTTGGCAACCCTTCAAAAAGTTCCAGGAAATAAATTATTCAACGATTTAAATCACGGAATGGATAATATTTAGAGGTAAAACCATTCATGCAACGATATCTATACTAATAAAGCTGGTGGTTGTGTGTGTCTCTGAGTGTTCGTCTGTGTGTGTCATGCTATAAAACAATTGTACAAGGAACTTACAGAATATTTAATGATCGAATCTTATGTAATTTCCATTTTGATCAGGACCCATCTTGGGGGTCTACGGGCCCCATAATTGCAGACCCCCTAAAACTGTATTACATGTTTTATAGTGAGGATCATTTGCGGGTAAGAACTCGCATAGAGAGACCATAAACAGACGGGAGAGGAAGGACATGTCTGAACCCTTTGGTCGGCAAAAATTGTGAAATAAACAAGGCCACCTTCTCTAAAGAGAAAAGCATTTCAAAACTTGGTCATACCAGTATTAACTTATGCATCCGAAACTTTGAGCCTTACGTAAGCTTTGCGATTAGAACATAACCTAATAAAAACTTAGAGATATGAAAAGATTAATGATGGGAATAATATAAAGCGACAGAAAAAGAGCAACATGGATACAATAGCCAACCAAAGCATAGGATATTCTAACATTATGTAAGAAAAAGAAATGGACATGGGCAGGAAATATAATGAGAATGACAGACAATACATGGAGATTAAGAATAACAGGCTGGGTCCCTAGAGACTGTAAAAGAAGTAGGAGAAGGAAGAGATGATGGTGGATTGACAAGCTAAGAAAAAGTGCGAGTATAGATTAGCATAAATCAACCATACACAGACGAGGTAGGAAAGGCATTTATGAGACCTTTATCCTGCAGTGGGCTGGCAACGGCTGATGATGTTCATATATATATATATATATATATATATATATATATATATATATATATATATATATATATATATATATATATATATACACATATACATGTATACACAAATATATATGTATATACACGAGTATTTATGTGTGTATATATATATATATATATATATATATATATATATACATATTTATATGTATAAATATATATATATATATATATATATATATATATATATATATATATATATATATATAAATATATATATATACATATATATATATATATATATATATATATATATATATAATTTCAGAGGATGTCTATACAGTGCTATATAAGTAATAAAAGGAATAACTTTGCCAATAGAAATAATGTAACACCCAAGCCAGTACCAGGTAATGAAAGCACTAAAAGGCATGAAAAGAGGTAAAGTATCAGCAGCAGCAGATGGCATAACAATTTATTTAATAATAGATGGAAGAAATTTCATACTAGCATGTAACAGATAGTAGGTTGGCCAGGTCACCAGCCACCATTTGAGTTACTACCGCAAGAGAGTTATGGGGTCCTTTGACTGGCCAGACAGTACTACATCGGATCCTTCTCTATGGTTACGGTTCACGTTCCCTCTCCCTACACATACACGGAATAATCGGGCATATTTTTTCCAGATTACCCTCTGTCCTCATACACCTGACGACACTGAGATCAAAATAATTCTTCCTCACCCAAGGGGTTAACTGCTGCACTGTAATTGTTCAGTAGCTACTTTTCTCTTGGTAAGGGTATACGAAACTCTTTAGCTACGGTAAGCAGCTCTCCTAGGAGGACACTACAAAATCAAACCATTGTTCTCTAGTCTTGGGTAGTGCCATACCCTCTCTACTATGGTCTTCCAATGTCTTAGGTTAAGAGTTCTCTTGCTTGAGGGTACAATAGGGCACACTATTCTATCTAATTTCACTTCTGGTTTTATTAATGTTTTTATAGCTTATATAGGAAATATTTATTTTAATGTTATTGTTCTTAAAATATTTCATTTTTCCTTGTTTCTTTTCGTCACTGGCCTATTTCCCCTGTTGGGGCCCCTGTGCTTATAACATTCTGCTTTTCCAACGAGGGTTGTGACTTAGCAAGTAATAATAAAAACAATAATGAGAGTAAAATTCGCTGAACTTTACCCAAAATGTCTGCAAGAATGCTCTACACCTAGTGTTTAGAAAATTTTTTATCATTATACTAACTCAAAAATATGAATCATTATACTAATTCACAAATAATAGAGACACAAAAGACCTGTACTACTATCGCCCAATAAGTTTACTCTCAGTAATATATAAAATATTTACGGAGATCATATTAGGCCTAATAGAAAGACAGCTTCACTTTAATCAACCAAAAGAGCAGGCAGGCTTAAGAAGTGGGTATTCAGCAACTGACCATATCATTGTAATTAACCAACTAATGGAAAAATCTACAATGCATGACAAAGCACTAAGTATAGCAGTTATATAACATAGGAAAGCTTTTGATCCTATCAAAACCTTAGTAGTAATGAAAGCCCTTCAAAGACAAGGAATAGCTGAATCTTATATTAGAACACTTCAAGATATATATACAGGTAGAACAGAAATCCTAAAGCTACGTCAAGATAGTGAAAAAATTCCGCTTGAGAAAGGAGTTAAACAAGGTGACCTTATTTCTCCTGAATTATTCACTGCGTGGCTAAAATATGTCTTTACAAATTTAGATTGGAGAAATGTAGGAATTAATAGATTAAGATTTGCAGAAAACATACTTGTGTTTAATGAATATTGTAAGGCATTGAAAAAGAATATAGAACATTTGAATAGAGAAAGCACAAATATAGTACTGAAAATTAACATGATTAAAACTATTATAGCGTTCAATGAAAATACAGACAAGAAATACGAGTTATGGACGAATCTTTATGGATTGTTAATGAATATACGTAGTTAAGACAGATTAACAAATGTTAAATGCCACTTTCTATAAAGATAAAAGTACCTAATTCGATGGTCCTACCAGTTTTAAGTTATGGATGAGAAATTTGGAGCCTTAAAAAAGCCTTAGGTCATAAACTAGTTACAACTCAGAGAGCTATGGAAAGAATAATGATGTAATAATGATGGTGTAAACGCAGGGATGTCTCATGCAGGGAAAATTTCACTCAGGGAAATTTCACCTTTTCCCCGCGCAACTTTGAATGACTATTCGTGGTAAATCCAAAATTTGTAATTAAATTCCGGTCACAAATAGAGGCATACACGTTATAAAATAATAAGAAAATTAAAATGAGGAAGTTTTAGTCAGAAACAATAATTTTGGGGACACCTTTTATATGTTAGTAACAAAGAAAAACAAAAGAACCATTCAGCCATCTCCCGCCATGCCCATTCTCAAGCGCTTGGGAAAGCGACAGGTCGTTCTTGAGCGCAGGGTAGTGATAGAGTGCAGACGTGTTTTGGTGAAAATTGACATCGACGACTTTAAGATGGAATTATAATATAAGGTAAGAAAGCACATTGTTCTTAGAGTTAGAGACAAAAAAAAAGGTTGTCAGGGTTGCTGTTTAAATAACAATAGCTTAAGGGATGTTAATAATGAAATATAGAAACATGAGACAAAGTGAGGGGTTTGTCCTAACGGTCCCGTACCCTCGGCAGGAACATACCCAGGGGCCCATTTAGGGGAGAGAGGTGGACGGTCTTTACGGTGGACACAAACAAAATTGTAAGTAAGAGATGTTATCAAGAGGTCTTTTATAATTTAAGGAGGGAAAATAGAGTTCGTAAGGGATTAAGCTAGATAGAATATGCCACACATCGAATAATTATTTAGTGAAATTCTCTCATGACGTAATGATGTCTATTATTGCTTAGTGCTTATTTCTATTATTATTATTATTATTACTTACTAAGCTACAACCCTAGTTGGAAAAGCAGTATGCTATAAGCCCAGGAGCTCCAACAGGGAAAATAGCTCAGTGCGGAAAGGAAAAAAAGGAAAATAAAATATTCTAAGAAGAGTAACAACAATAAATATCTCCTATATAAACTATAAAAAGTTTAACAAAACAAGAGGAAGAGAAATAAGATAGGAGAGTGTGCTCGAGTGTACCCTCAAGCAAGAGAACTCTAACCCAAGACAGTGAAAGGCCATGGTACAGAGGCTATGGCACTACCCAAGACTAGAGAACAGTGGTTTGATTTTGGAGTGTCCTTCTCCTAGAAGAGCTGCTTACCATAGCTAAAGAGTCTCTTCTACCCTTACCAAGAGGAAAGTGGCACTGAACAATTACAGTGCAGTAACCCCTTGGGTGATGAAGAATTATTTGGTAATCTGTGTTGTCAGGTGTATGAGGATAGAGGAGAATATGTAAAGAATATGCCAGACTATTCAGTGTGTATGTAGGCAAAGGGAAAATGAACCGTAACCAGAGAGGAGGATCCAATGTAGTACTGTCTGGCCAGTCAAAAGACCCCATAACTCTCTAGCGGTAGTATCTCAACGGGTGGCTGGTGCCCTGGCCAACCTACTACCTATAGAGTTGATATAGCAGAACCAAGGGATTCACCCACCTAGTATTACGAATTTTGTAATCAAGTCATTATGCTAGAGGCCTTTATTGGAAATATTAATAAAAATGTGTAACATGCAAGAAATAGAATACAAAGGAATCACAATTAACAAGATATAGCAATAGAGGTTTCCAATAATGTTGTTTGAAATGTGTAGAGAATAGGGTTTTCTTTAAATATGTTTTTTATTAATCATTATGATTTTACTTTTGTTGATTTCTTTTTTTTTTAATTTCTTATTTTTTATATGTTTAGTTTTTATTAATTGAAGAATTGTCCATATGAATTTCTCATTGTATGTAATTTTTCCAGTGACACGTCACAAATAAAAAAACCAAAAATGTCGACGAGTACTAAATCACCCCGCCACGAAGACCCCCTCACTCTATAGTCAAATTTTAGTCCCCCCTTTTGTGGTACAGCGTGGGTGGAACTCTGAAGAAGCACGTGGTCCCTCTGGAAAGCTGAGAAGAAGATCAAGTCGTCTGCCGACATCGCGCAACAAGCTAAGTGGAAGGAAGTTATAATGGGCGCAATTAGGTATTGTCTGCATCGTTAAGGTGTTGCTGTCAGCACGTGTGAAAGATTTCATTCACAGGACCCAGATTTATGAGGGTATTAGATGTTCCTAAGTTGTAAGGCGTGATTAGCTGATTCCTCAGTAAGATGATCGACGAAGTTCATTAAGGAAACTGTCCTGTTGTGTAATATTTAGAGTGACAATTATTTTGTTTTTTTTTTATGACAGAGGAGTTGATGTTTAATTAAATGGAAATTTTGCATTTGGACTTGAGTAGTTTATTTGTTAGGCAAATATCTCGAAGGTGAGCAGGAACAGATGTGTGTAGTGCATTAAGACTTGGAAAAGGTCAGAATGTTGTGTTCTCAGGTCATTATTCATGTATTTTGAGTTAAGAGTGATATCTGATCGTCGAGGGAAACCTTGTGGAATTTTATAATGTGGTCCCTTGGTTCTGTATTGGTTTAGGTATAATCGTCTATAGGTCCTCATAACTGGTTTAGGTTAATGGTATCACGGGTTTGATTTAATACATAAGTTTATTCTGTGTGTGGCATGAAAACATTTCTTGGAAGATCCAATTTAAAACCCATTCAAATGAGAACTTAGCACGTAACGTTACGGTTACCCAATTTAACTTTACCAATTGGAGGAATATCCATATGAAGAAACCACTTCCAACGTCGGTTACGGGTGCTGTAATCCTAAGCTAATGGTCACTAGAGTTCTCAGTTTGACAGCTGTTAGTTGGCTGCATGCTGCATGGTATTAGAACTTAGGCATAACAAGGAGGGGTTTAGTTATTTCATAGAAGTTATTTCAAGTAAAGGCTGGGATATGTCAAATAGAAGTTATTTCAGGTAGGAGTTCTTTCAGGTAAAGGCTGGGATATGTCAAATAGAAGTTATTTCAGGTAGGAGCTCTTTCAGGTAAAGGCTGGGATATGTCAAATAGAAGTTATTTCAGGTAGGAGCTCTTTCAGGTAAAGGCTGGGATATGTCAAATAGAAGTTATTTCAGGTTAAGGCTGGGATATGTCAAATAGTAGTTATTTCAGGTAAGAGTTCTTTCAAGTAAAGGCTGGGATATGTCAAATAGAAGTTATTTCAGGTAGGAGTTCTTTCAGGTAAAGGCCGGGATATGTCAAATAGAAGATCTTTCAGGTAGGAGGCTGGGCCACGAGACATTGATACATTTACGGACAGTCTCTAGGCTTAGAGGATTTAGGCAGTCGCAACATAGGTACTGATGGTGGTCTTCATTGAGTAGTGCAGGTTCTCGGCCACTCATCGGTTAGGTCAGCTACGATTCAACTAGGGAATTTTGTTAGCTCATAGGGAGTGCCAGAACGGGGCCTAGGAAAATGGAGACCCTAAAGGTTGCGCAATTGAGAGAGGAGTTGGAAGTTAGAGGCCTCCCAAGAGGAGGGAACAAGTCTGAATTGTGTCAGCGTCTAAGTGAAGCCCTAGAGAAGGATGGCGTAGAGGTACAGGAGTTTTTGCGGGGACTTGAGGTTAGGCAGGAGAGTGGGGTTAATCAGGGCCATAAGGTAGGTGAGTGCACTGAAGAGTCCAGGGAAGAGGAAGGACATTTAAATTTGGGGGATAGCGCATCAGTTATTGGTATGCAATCTGTTGCTTCCGGGAGATCTCAGCGGTCGCGCGCGAGTTCTACTGGGAGCAGACATGCAGTATTAGCTGCTTCTAGAGCCAGGTTGGCAGCACAATTACGGGCGATGAAGGAGATAGACGCCATAGAGCGAGAGGAAGCAGCGCTAAAGGCTAGGAGGGAGAGGGTCGGTTTAGAGGCAGAGTTAGCTGGAGTGGAGGCAGAGGAGAAGGCCCTGAGAGAAGTCAGAGTAAAAGAAAAGGAAATAACTCCCCTCCCTAGGGTAAGAGAACACACAAGCCCTGATGTAAGCGGGAGTGAGAGATCCATGCATTTGAATACGGAAGCGCCCGAGATTGGGTTAAGTGGATGCCGTTGCTCGGGCGAGAATGACCAGAGGGACTTGAGCAATAGGGAAGTCATGCAGGCGCTAATCTCTTGCAACCTTAAAAGCTTGATACCCAAGCAGGATATAGTTAAGTTTGATGGGGATCGTACAAAGTATTTTAAGTTCATTCGCGCTTTCGATGAAGTCTTTAGTAGCCAGTTGACGAATGATAAGGAAAGGCTGAGGTATCTGGATTTATACACGACAGGCATGCCAAACGATATTGTGGCATCTTGCATCCACTTAGAAGCTTCAGAGGGCTATAAGCAGGCAAGGAAGTTGCTGGAGGAGCGATATGGAAACCTAGAACAGATAGCCACCACGTTTGTGGAAAAGATCATTAAATGGAAAGATATAAGGGAAAACAACGCGGAAGAGTATGACGAGTACTCGGTGGCACTCAAAACTTGCAGGAATGCAATTTCATGCGTCCCTTATGGCATTGCCGAATTACAAAATCCAAAAACAATGAGGTTGATCATTGGCAAGTTCTCCTTAGGGGTGCAGGCTCGATGGTGGAGAGTTGCTGATAAGATTAATGAGAAAAAAAAGAGGCCTGTGTCGTTTGATGATTTGGTGAGTTTCATTGAAGGAGAGGCTAGGGTCTTGAACCTATTTCAGAGGGGCAGAAGGGAAGACACCCCTCGGGTAGGAGAAGGAAAAGCACCAGTCAAGGCTGAGTGTCCAACTAAGGCTAGGAAAGTTTCATGTAACAGAACTGCCCCGCTTTCATGTTGGTACTGTACAGGACCCCATATAGTGGATGAATGCCACCAAATATCTCAAATGGGACCTGAGGAAAAACTGGGAGCCATAAGGGAGTTGGGGCTCTGTTTTGGGTGTCTGAGAAGTGGTCATAGGTCTCAGTATTGCAGAAACAGGAAAAGTTGCAACATATGCAATGGGAATCACCCAACGCTGTTGCATCGACACCAGGAAGTAGAGGTGGTCCAAGGAGCAGAAGTGGTCCAAGAAGTAGAAGTGATAGGATCTGAGCACTCAAATAGAGCCTTAGTGGCTCAGGAGGAAGGAACACATGACAAAATTGCTATGTTCAGGGCGGTTAGAGGAGGTAGCATTGGTACAGGGATGTCAGTTGTGCCGATAAGGATTAGGTCAAGGGAAGGAAGGGAGGTTTTCACGAAGGCTTTCTTGGACAATGGGAGTTCCACATGCTTTGTCTCGGAAGCTTTAATGCAGACCCTAGGCAGCACTGAGAGGCAGGACGTTAAGGTGAATGTTGAAACCATCAACGGAGTAGGGGAGGTTGCATGCAGTCTAGTCTCGGGATTGTCAGTATTGGACTATGAGGGCAAGACTTGCATTACACTCCCCCCGGTGTTGAGTGCCCCTCGCATACCGATAGACGAGTGCGATGTAGTCAGGTCCAGAGATCTGGAACGATGGCCACACTTGCGAGAGATTTACATCCCAGAGGTAGAAGCTGAGGTAGGTTTATTAATTGGGAACAATGTGCCTCACCTACTTGAGCCAAGGGAAGTTATTAATTCAACACGCCTCCATGAACCCCATGCCATACGAACATTATTGGGCTGGGTGGTATGTGGAGCAAAGGACAAAAGGAGACAAGAGCATGTCAATAAGATCCAAGTGACAAGCAAGCGCCTTGAGTTAGACCGCATACTGGTTGAGAGTTACAATCGCGAGTATGACGATGTTGCATCTAACAGAAGGGAAATGTCTGCAGAGGACAGGAAATGGCTAGAGATAATAGAGAAAGGGGTTAGAAAGAAAGGAAGAACTTACGAGGTACCATTGCCTCTGCGTGGCAATCATGGGCCATTGCGCCGTATGCACAGCCTTCGTAAGAAGCTAGTGAAGGATGGTAACTACGCTAAGCAGTATAGTGCCTTCATGAGAGAGATGCAACAGAAAGGCTATGCTGAGCGAGTGACTGCAGCCAGCCAGGGAAATGTGTGGTATATTCCTCATTTTGGTGTGCAACATCCAGACAAGCCAGACAAGGTCCGTGTTGTATTTGACTGTGCAAGCAAGGTGGAGGGTATATCCTTAAATGACCTACTCTTGCAGGGACCTGATATGATGAACTCTCTGTTGGGTGTGTTGGTAAAGTTTAGGGGAGGTCTATTTGCCTATACCGGAGATATAAATACTATGTTCTATCAGGTACGGGTACCAGAGCATCAGCGGGATTACCTTAGGTTCTTTTGGTGGGAAAATGGTCTTGACAAGGAACCCAAAGAGTGGAGAATGGCAGTCCACCTGTTCGGGGCCTGCTCTTCTCCGAGCATTGCAAACTTCGTGCTGAAACAGACGGCAAGCGACTTTGGGAATGAATTTTCAGAGGAAGCACGGTTCACAGTTGCCAACAATTTTTATGTAGATGACTGCTTGAGAGCCAAGGATCGCAAAGATGCACTGTTAGTCAATTTGTTGGAGGTTAAAGAGCTCTGCAAGAAAGGGGGGTTTACATTGACAAAGTTCAGCAGCCCTTGCGTGGAGGTTATGTCATCGATCCCAAGGGAGTGGTACAGTAGGAGCACCTCAGAGCTTATAGAGGGATCAGAGTCACATAAGACAAAGGCTTTGGGAGTGCAGTGGGACTTGGCCACTGATGAATTGGGTGTCCACGCAGAGCTAATATCAGTCCCAAGGACTAAGCGGGACCTGTTGTCAGCCATAGCCTCGATTTACGATCCACTCGGAATATTGGCGCCAGTTTTAATCGAGGGTAGGGTCATCATGCAGGACCTCTGCCGATTAAAGATAGCCTGGGACATGGAGTTGGACCCTGACACTACGGACCGTATCAAGGCGTGGGCAAAGAGGCTGAGCCAGACCAGCGGGACCAGTGTGCCCTAAAGCCTGAAGGTTATTCCATGGGAATCAGCCACCCTAGTACAGTTGCATTTGTTCTCAGATGAAAGCGTCATGGCTTTAGGAGTAGTGGCATACTTGCGGGTCTCGGATCTGTGGGGAAACGTATCTTGCAGATTCATCATGGGAAAGGCAAGGGTAGCACCACTGAAGCATGTTTCGGTGCCCCGCCTAGAACTTAGTGCAGCGGTGCTGGCCGTAAGACTAGGAAACACTATTCTGACCATGATAGATTTCAGGGTAGATGGGGTCTATTATTGGACCGACTCAACGACCGTCTTGCGCTATATTAGGAACGATCAGGCCAGATACCAGACATTTGTGGCAAACCGGGTCTCTATGATAAGGGAGGGCAGTGATCAGAAAGAGTGGAGGTACGTTAACTCTGGGGAGAACCCAGCAGACGATGCAACACGTTCCAAGCAGTCTGAAAGGTGGAAAAAAGGTCCGGAGTTTCTGTTGAAGGAGGAGTGTTTCTGGCCAACTGAGCCAGCTCAAATGTCAGATGGTGTGGAGGGATTGGAGGTTAAGCGTGAGATACGACCAACAGGAACTAGAGGCTACAAAATAATTAGTTTCAGGATTGGGATGGACATAAGGCAAACAGGTATGTATAAAATCATCCACCACTATTCTAGTTGGATCAAGCTCCTTAGAGCTTTGGGTTGGTTGTTGCTATTTGCTAGGTACATTATTTATAAACATCGGCAGCTGCTCAGCGAGCTAGGTGTGCATCTGTCCACCGAAATTATTAGCTTGGCGGAAACGGTGGTAGTGCAGGTAACACAGCGTGTTGATTACGAGTTAGAGATAGAGAGCCTCGAGAAGGGAGGAACTATTAGGGCCTCTAGCTCCCTAAGAAGGTTGAAACCAATCCTGAAAAATGGGCTTCTGTGCGTTGGAGGTAGGTTATCTTTGGCAAATATCTCTCCAAGCGAAAGGCATCCAATTATTTTGCCGTATAAGGGACACTTGACAGACATGGTGATCCAGTATTATCATGAGCATTCTAACCATATGGGTGTAATGCATGTTTTGAGCCAGGTGAGGGAGAAATTTTGGGTAATTAAGGGCCATGCAGCAGTGCGACGCGTGCTGAGTAGATGTGTCAGGTGTCGCAGGGCACACGGAAAAGCCATCGAGCAGCTAATGGCCGATCTACCACCCGATCGAGTGCAGTCGGGGAAACCCCCATTTTATCGCACCGGAGTGGACCTTTTTGGGCCATTCTTCGTAAAACGAGGAAGGGCACAGATGAAGCATTGGGGAGTTATATTCACTTGTTTGAACATGAGGGCCATACACTTGGAGGTGGCCTCGAATCTCACATCAGATTCATTCATTAGTGCCTTCAGGAGGTTTTTGGCTCGTCGTGGTCAGGTCAAGACAGTTAGATGCGACTGCGGCACTAATATTGTGGGATCGCGGAAAGTTCTCGACTCCAGTTATGAGTTCTTGGCAGGAAACAAGGTGCGCAATGAGTTGCTCGGGTGTGGGGTGGAATTTATTCTCAATCCGCCCGGCGCCTCACATTTTGGAGGAGCATGGGAGCGGTTGATAGGTACCGTGAGGAGGGTCTTAGATATAGTCTTGGGGACACAGAAATTGGATTATGAAGGGCTGTGTACGCTCTTTTGTGAAGTGGAGGCAACGGTTAACAGCAGACCCCTTACTGTCGTCACCTCAGACAATAGAGACCCGGTTCCACTCACACCGAACAAGCTTTTAAACATGGCAGATTCGCCTGTAGGCTGCGACGTTGCAATAGGTGGTCACTCTAAGCAAAGATGGAAGCAGGTGCAGCATATGGCCGAACAGTTCTGGGCCCGTTGGAAACGTGAGTACCTACTGGGTCTGCAGAAGAGACAGAAATGGCTCAAAGAGCGACGAAACGTCAGGGTGGGAGACGTAGTCCTTATGGTCAAAGAGAATGAAGCACGCTGCCATTGGCCATTGGCTAGAGTAGTGCAGACCAAAGTAGGGAAAGATGGTTTGGTGAGGACGGTGACTGTCAGGAGAGAGGGCAAGGAATACGACAGACCGCTGTCGAAACTTATTTTGATTTTAGAGGAGGAGACGGATCTAATGGGCGTTACAGAGCGATAAGGCGTTGAACCCCCTTGTGCTCAAGAGGCTTCAAAGGGGCGGGTGTAAACGCAGGGATGTCTCATGCAGGGAAAATTTCACTCAGGGAAATTTCACCTTTTCCCCGCGCAACTTTGAATGACTATTCGTGGTAAATCCAAAATTTGTAATTAAATTCCGGTCACAAATAGAGGCATACACGTTATAAAATAATAAGAAAATTAAAATGAGGAAGTTTTAGTCAGAAACAATAATTTTGGGGACACCTTTTATATGTTAGTAACAAAGAAAAACAAAAGAACCATTCAGCCATCTCCCGCCATGCCCATTCTCAAGCGCTTGGGAAAGCGACAGGTCGTTCTTGAGCGCAGGGTAGTGATAGAGTGCAGACGTGTTTTGGTGAAAATTGACATCGACGACTTTAAGATGGAATTATAATATAAGGTAAGAAAGCACATTGTTCTTAGAGTTAGAGACAAAAAAAAGGGTTGTCAGGGTTGCTGTTTAAATAACAATAGCTTAAGGGATGTTAATAATGACATATAGAAACATGAGACAAAGTGAGGGGTTTGTCCTAACGGTCCCGTACCCTCGGCAGGAACATACCCAGGGGCCCATTTAGGGGAGAGAGGTGGACGGTCTTTACGGTGGACACAAACAAAATTGTAAGTAAGAGATGTTATCAAGAGGTCTTTTATAATTTAAGGAGGGAAAATAGAGTTCGTAAGGGATTAAGCTAGATAGAATATGCCACACATCGAATAATTATTTAGTGAAATTCTCTCATGACGTAATGATGTCTATTATTGCTTAGTGCTTATTTCTATAGAGTTGATATAGCAGAACCAAGGGATTCACCCACCTAGTATTACGAATTTTGTAATCAAGTCATTATGCTAGAGGCCTTTATTGGAAATATTAATAAAAATGTGTAACATGCAAGAAATAGAATACAAAGGAATCACAATTAACAAGATATAGCAATAGAGGTTTCCAATAATGTTGTTTGAAATGTGTAGAGAATAGGGTTTTCTTTAAATATGTTTTTTATTAATCATTATGATTTTACTTTTGTTGATTTCTTTTTTTTTTAATTTCTTATTTGTTATATGTTTAGTTTTTATTAATTGAAGAATTGTCCATATGAATTTCTCATTGTATGTAATTTTTCCAGTGACACGTCACAAATAAAAAAACCAAAAATGTCGACGAGTACTAAATCACCCCGCCACGAAGACCCCCTCACTCTATAGATGGGAACAACACTAAGAGACAGTAAAAGAGCAACGTGGCTGTGATCACACTAAAGTAGAGGTTATTTTTTACATGTAAGAAAAAGACATGGACATGGGCAGAGCATATAGTGAGAATGATAGATAATAGATGGACGTTACGAATAACAAAATGGGTTCCTGGAGGTAGCAAAAGCAGCAGGGGAAGGAAGAGAAGACGATGAATTGACAAACTAAAAAAGTTTGCGGCCGTGGACTGACAAAATAAGACCACAAAGAGACACAATTGGAAGGACAAGACTGAGGCCTTTGTTCTGCAATGGACAAGTATGTGTGTATATATATATATATATATATATATATATATATATATATATATATATATATGTGTGTGTGTGTGTGTGTGTGTGCGTGTGTTTGCTAGGTGTCTTAGGACCGACTCAATTCAACCCAGATGTCAAAAACGTTAACGTTTGCTAGAGTCAAAAGGGGGGAAGGTCGGGCTAGTGAGGTTATTCGCACAGATTTGCTTAAGATATAAAAGGGTAAACTATTATAGCATCACTCTCTTCAAAGGGAAAAAAAGGCATATAACCAAATATTAATAAAAACCTATAGACAAGTACAGTATATAGATGGACAATACCTGAAAATATGTGTTGACTAATTTTTTTTTCTTTTCTTTAAGTCTTGATCTTAGCCTAACATGAAAAGGCACATGCTTAAGTTTTTAAGTTTAATGTCAAGCAAAATATAAAACTAGATTCAGACGAACACTGGTTTTGTCTTTTTAGGTAGGTGGAAGAACAATATAATTTCATTTGGAAGAGTTTAAAGATGGTTTTCTTATAGCTAGATCAATAACTGTGCTCACTAGATTTGATACTGAATCTCCTTCTAAATTATTTCAGTGTAATCTTGGTGTTATCGTCTTATGTGACACGATTAAATATCACATTCTAATATGTATGATAACTTAGCTTCTTTATTGTGGTTGTCCAAGTAAAATATACTTAAAAAAAAAAATTTCAATAAAAGCTTAATTGCATGTCATCACCAGAGCCATTATTGACATTCACTCGTTAATCTGCAGGTTATCCTTATGAGTAACACTGTCTTGGGCGGCTTGTAGTAAATGTTTGATCAGATTGGATTTATGAATTTGTGCCCGAAGCAGGCACTGGGGGGCTGGGATGATAATCAGCATCCAGGTGCAATAGAAGGGGGGGGGGGGGCAAAGTTGCATTATGAAGTACAAGTAAGAAGCTGAACAGCAAGATGGAAGAAATGTTGTGGTAGCCTATAGGAAATGTTCCTGCCTAGCTATCTGCTGAATTGGATTCTAGAACCGATCAAAATCGATAATTTCTCAGTGTCTGAAACCTTTCTATCCCTGTGAGCTAGGTATGGGGGATATTTTGAGAGCCTATTTATCTAACGGGTGCAATCCAAAAGCGCTAGGTCCAAAAAGAGCTAGGCCCATAAGAACTAGTATATTTGAACTACTGCGACAAAATAGCTAGTTCCATAATAGCTAGTACCAAAATCGCTACCTACTGAGTTATCAGCAGCCATTACCTGGTCCTCCGTTGTCCTAGTTTAATTGAAGGGCTTGGGCGCAGATCTCATGTATATATGGTCAGTCTCTAGGGCAGTGTCCTGCAATGGCATTATCGCTGTTCTTACCTTTGTCATGCATGAGTGACCTTTAAAAGGAAGCAGCAGGAACAGTGGTATATTTGAAGGCTATAAAGTGAGTGCAGTGAGGGGCCTAAAGGACATTGCAAATACCTTTACATAATGATTAATTATTCAACTTGCGGTTACCTGATACCATGATTGTTAAGATTATTGATGAGGGTTGTTTATTGCGCAATAATCATATGCATTACTCCTTTTTTGCAACACCTGTAACGATCTTTGCTTTCTCAAAACCTCTAACTGCGAATAATCCAATTTTTATTCTAAATTGGGTAATCGGGTTACAACTCGAAAAAAATTGTTGTGACCGTAGCAGATATTTCTTGAATCTTGTTGGAAGTAGCCTAAGGATATATAGGATAGAAATATAGCATAATCAACAAACTACCAGTGTAATTTCAAAACGGTCTCAAATTAAGTGTAGTTTTGTTCTTAGTGAGATGAATACACAGTATATACTTAAAATAAGTCCTTTACTTTATTGAACACTCAAAAAAAAAAGTGTTGGGAAGTTGAAATAAGTTCATTTGACTGGAGCATTATTCGATGTCTAACAATTATGAACAAATGCAAAATATCATCAACCTCTCTGGTAACGAAAATCTGTCATCGTTTTTATTCATCATATAAATCTTCAGCCTTCACAAAGAGTATGGGTCTGAATAAATAATTTAGCATATAATCTCTAAGAGCAACAAAATCAAAGAACACTTACTTTTCATATTTTATTCACATGAATAACTTTTTCTAACAACACTATCCAAAAATATATCTAAAATTAAGAAAAAAAATACTATTTTCAATCTTCATATCTCACTTTTAAAGGAAAACAAAAATTTGAAAAAGTGTTCTCTTGTAACACAACCAAGGCAGAGTTCATATGTCAACCTTGCATTTCACAACTGCAAAGATCAAAGACATCAAAAGAGAGTCGTAACAATAGAAGAATATATTTCCTCTTTCCTTGTTCGATGAATCCATTGTTCGTTATTTCCTTTGACATCCATTCGGCTGCTGTCTTATATTTTACAAGTATTAAATAATGTTCTTTGACTATAGACGTTCAGTTCTTATCCCAAAAGTTCTAATCACGAAGAAATGAGCTAAATATTGCGTGCATCCCTATAAGCAAGGAAAAAATAGTTCTCAGGAAAATCGTCCCCGAACGTAATCAAATACGAGTATCTATTACATATTCAGGCTCTCTTTTTTTCTGCAATGGTCATGGCCAATGTGGAATCAGAACGTAAGCTGTTTTATAGACTTCAAATAGATGAACAGATTAACTACGCTCAAAGTTGCCAGAAAACTTTGAACCCTAATCTGTCATCGTGCAGCCTGGAAAAAAAGCAAATCTGATTTATTTACATAGATATAATTCAAAGATATAATGATATACAGCATAAATTTCGGGCTAAATGTTAATTTGGAATCAGATTTATTATCTACATAAATCAGAACAAACCACTAAAATTTAAGAGATTGCTACCGTGTTTGTTGAAGAACCGTCTTGATTACCAGGTAAAAGGAATTCTGTCAATCAATGAACAGCCCTCAAAATCACATCGTCAACGTATATAGCTAAGGAAAAGAGGGGCAGCAAATAAGCCACGTTAACGAGAAAGTAACCAAACAAATATCCTAAGAATGCACTATATCCTAATATAAAATTTTGCCCTTCAGTCGAATACTCTCTCAGGAGTAACACCAGAATGCAAGTCTTGCCATTCGTTAGTAACCAGATACTCTTTGAGTGTCCATTTGACTGGAATTCAAAGGTAATAGTAAATATTTTGTGAATTTATTCTTCAGACCTGCATAAAACTGCTTTATTTTATGATATATTTTTCACTTGTAAATAACTGAAATATCTCTCGAAAAAACTTGAATTGCATTCCTATCTTATGGAAATCAGCTTGGCTATCGTGAGTCAAAATCCAATATAGGAATTTTCCTTCTAACTGAAACCACGACATGTCTGTTAAACAAGTTCGGGAAATTCTTTCTTGCTTCCTCTTGCTATCGACATGAAAAATTAGGTTCTGTCACCAAAGGCAACTCTTACAGATTTTATTTCTATCTTCCCACGCTGGTATCCTTTATCTTTTTACCTACAACGTTCCGTTGTTGGCGGCTTTATATATAACCCATTCTCTGTCTCAATTAATGTTCCTAAAGATTCCCTTCCCCCAAAAATTACTTTCATCTTATTTTATAAAATACCACCTTTCTGGCTAACACTGAATTCTTTACACGAGGGTTTACATCCGCCAATAATTTTTCCTAAATTTCCAAACCCTTTCTATTTCCTTACCCTTCTTCTTTTTATTTCTTTATTTATAAACTGTGATTTTGAGAGCGTATGTGAATATTAAAAATAGCTTTGATGTGTAAGACACGAGAAAGTACCATGGTTGCCAGTAGGTAGACCCAAGGGATATTGATCAAAATCTCTATGAAATATAAATACTTTAGAGACTGAGGGCTCAAATGACTAAACTAAGATAATGAAAACCAGGTGAAGATAGGAAGTTTTGGTGCAAGGGAAAATGAGTTAGGAGACATGGAGCCAATAGAGTTAGAGTGGTTACCAATTACTTAAGGAAATTCAATACCACAAAAGCTCCTTTCCTATACGATTCTTCTTTAGACACTCAGATTAATTCAAGTTTATTTGAGAAAACAACAAACCCAATTAAGGCGTCCTAATTTTGAAATTATTGTCTTGTTTAGACGGGATTAGTCCATTTAATAAAGTTTAATAAATCTTTAAACTCTTTTAACTGTCTGTTTGGAATAATACTCTTAGATTTGAGGTCAATATTCACAAAATATGATTGAACCCGGTCAATTTGCCTGAGAATCATCTTAATTCTAGATCCTTATCCACCTCACGTTAACTTGTAATTTCTATTCTCATTGGATAAAACTTAAAAAGTTCTCTATTATGCTTACGGAGAGAGTCCATTCACGCATGAGATATTTGAGTCTTCTTACGTTTGTTTTATTCCCACAAAAGTCTTGAAAATCTCTTCTTTGATTAGTTTATTTCCTTTATATAAAAACGTAGTATCCTCTACAATGTGGACCTATTGATTCTCCTACTATTTTAGGTCTCAACTACACGTAATACAAATACAATATACACAACGATTTTACTTTTTTTATTAGTCAATACATACAACGCACGCCTGCACGCACAGAGAGAGAGAGAGAGAGAGAGAGAGAGAGAGAGAGAGAGAGAGAGAGAGAGAGAGAGAGAGAGAGAGAGAGAGAGAGAGAGAAATATGTAAAATGAAAGACCACAAAGATCAGCATTTTCACCACAAATATAGAAATTATTAATGAATTGCATCGACCACATCTGGCATCTAGTAAAACTCAATTATGCCAAATTTGGCAAGTGAAATATTTACTACTGTATTTTTCAAAATTATCTAAATGTATCGAAAATCGCTACATCAAGTGCATAAAGCATGTGTAAATAATATATTGCTGCTATAAAAACTGGTGTTACCAATATGAACGGTTTCCTATAGCAAAGAATAATCTCTACCATTTTCGAATAAATAAGGCAAATTTTTCTCAGAAGCACAAGATGTGTTTGTGTGTGTGTATGTATGTATGTATGTATGTATGTATATATATATATATATATATATATATATATATATATATATATATATATATATATATGTGTACATATACACATATATGCATATATGTATATATATATATATATATATATATATATATATATATATATATATATAAAGTTTTCCCATTATTTGATATAAATCTAACATGGAATGAATAATTCCTTCGGCTGGTATTCAGAGATAAATCTTTTATTAATCGAAAAAAGAATCTCTCTCTTTAATGTAGGTAGCAATTACTTTTATTCTATACAGCTGATGTAAAGTACTAACAAACTACATACAGGTACCCGTAACCAATTGCTCAAAAAATTAAATATTCTTTTTTTTTTAATTGAATAAAAGATATGCCAAGTGTGTCTCTTAAAATCTAGATATTTAGATTAATTAGAAATAGTTAAGGTGACATTGTAAAGAAAAAACTGAATATGGAAAGGGTTTCTCTCTCCTGGATCTACTAATAATTCTACGGCTTGCACTGAATCAGGCTACTTATCTATTAAGGGATTCAGAGTAAAAAAATTCTTTATCCTGAAAATGAAAAAGATATTCCAAGGAGAATCTTTTGCAGAAGTAATACAACTCTTTCCAGACAAAATCATGTATCGTAGTGTTATAATATAAATATAATGGAATAAGAATGATAAACTGAGATACTTCATATTACATTCCCAGTTAGCACTACAAAGTCAATCAACTAATGTTCTTTGCAACTTGGAAATACTTGAAAACAAGGGCTCCAGGATTATGGCCAATAACACTAAACTTCAGGGATTTATATACCACATTTGAAAATGAAATAGCATCACACGAACACGGGCCTTTGTGGAAGCCAAGATGTAAACTGGAGAACAAAAGATTACTCTCAAAATAAGAATTTACAGGTTATTGAAATATATTCAAAATTTGTCCAGCTACCACAACCACATTCACCGCATAAGAGTAACATTGACAAATATAAAATAATCTATTCTTGTTTTCTTAAAAATACAGCAGAGTATAAAGCAAAGTAATAATAATCAGTTTCCGCAAAAAGCTCATAAAATACCAATTTAATCTACACCTCCTTGACAATAAACATATTTCTCTCCTCAAATTGGCCTGTTTATTACGCTGCTTACTGACGAACATATCTGCTAAAGGATTGACTTTTAATTTGAACACTGAATACCAAAGCCATCTAGTAAGAGTTTAAACAACAGGTATAATAATTCGAATTTTAATCAAACTATTCCTTTTCTAAAGTTTATAGGGATCCAGTTTCTCTAAGATGTATACATATAATTATTATCTAACTAGGCTTTTTGTTTATTACTATACTTTAAATATAAATATAGAATTATTCTATTTACTATGTTCATAAGATTCCAATTTGAATGCACAATAAGCTCAAAGTAACTGATACAAACGGAAATGGTTATTCAAAATACTACTTTATTATAAGCAAGATATATACAGTTACACACACACACACACACACACACATATATATATATATATATGTATATATATGTATATATGTGTATACATATGTGTATGTGTGTGTGTATATATATATATATATATATATATATATATATACATATATATATATATATATATATATATATATATATATATCTTGAAAGAGTAAGGCCTCTCTTATTCAACATTAGTTTTTATTGTAAAAAAAAAAATAACCATTTTGGAAATACCAATGGATTTTCAGCCTTATTGGGGCAGTGGTCATCAATAGACCGTAGAGAGGTAAGCCTAATTACCAATCTCTACAGGTAAGGGCCATGTTGATGATTGCAATTACCGTAATAATTATGATGAGTGTCTTCCAGGTTTTTAATGATATCCTCCTGATTATGGCGAAAGCTACAAGTGTGTGTATATATATATATATAATATATATTATATATATATATATATATATATATATATATATATATATATATATATATATATACACACATGTATATACATATATGCATAATAGTAATCTCTGCTATGCTCTACCAATAATTTCAATATCTGCTACTATTGTGTAGAGTTCCTTCTGAATCTGATTTTTTTTTCGAAGGCACTTGTCTGCCTAAAGCATGAGATACGCATATACAGAGATGCATTATAGTTATTATTGGTAGGGTAACTGTCGATCATTTCAATTATTGTCAAAATTATTTACAGATGGGTGAAATGCATAATAATGATTTTTAATATGGAAATTTCAATCATCGTCTCAGTTGTTTTTAGTGCTTCCTACATTAGATTTTTTTATGGCATCCTCCTGCTTATGGCTAGATATACTTGTAGAGAAGTAAAAAAAGAGTCATTGTAGGTGGGGGTAATGTCGGGGCAATGATAACAATTTCAATTATACTTACAATTACGTTGAGTGCTTCTAACATTCCTTCAGAAGATGGAACACTCCTTTTCAGGGCTCAAGATACTTGTAGAGAGTTGCAAAGCAGTTATCGACACAATTGTGCTGAGTACCTCCTATAATTTACTATGGCACTATCACTGTTGTAGCCTGTGTTACGGATAGAGAGGTGCTGATACGGCACTGCCTATTTGCTTTTTTTAATAACACCCTCCTGCTTATGCCCTGAGGTAGATATCAATGGTTGCCGGTAGGTACATTGTCAATCATTTCAATTACCGTCACTGCTTTTTCTTATGTCTTAAGAAACAAATAGAAAATTGCTAGAGACGTTTCTGATGGATATAGCCGATAACTACCTCTGCCAAGGTTATAAAACCGAGTCCGTTTATTCATTTGTCTGTGTGTCTGTTTGTGGACAGGATTACATCAAAACTACTCAACAGATTTTGACAAAATTTTCACCACAGATAGATCGTAGACCATGGACGACTCCATTACCTTTAGGAGATGATCCGGTTCCGGATCTGGAATTGTATATTTTGTGTGTGTACATGATTACGTCAAATCTACTCGATGGATTTTGGCGATATTTTCACCACAAATAGATCTTAGGTCATGGACTAACTCATCAACTTTTGGAGATGATCCAGATCCGGATTCTCACATTCGTATAATGTCCATGAAATTATAACCTATGACATTTATAAACCAAGTAACACATTAAATAATTTGGAGAGTTTCTTTTTTAGAAAATGTATTACAATTCAAGCAGAGCAGCTTCTTTCAATATCACAAACCACTACAAGAGTAAATATACTTGATGACGGAAAGTTCAATTCGCTAAACTCAAAAGTATAAATGAATTATATAAACAAATTATTCCTAACAGTAAAACTATCAGGAAAATCATCCATAGAATTCAGTTACGGAAAGTAGACAAAATATCCAACGGAAGATTATCATAACACCAAATATGAGACCAACCTCAAAAGTCAAATGCAGGCTTATGAGAAGGTAAAATCTGAAACTCCTAACTGAAAAAGATAATCAA
>NC_090748.1:72345516-72350516 GCF_036898095.1 Palaemon carinicauda
GATGCGCAGACATGTAAAATAATAACATAATAGAGACCCCCGTTATAATCAAGGCCAACAACCATCAGGTCATTTCCAGCGACTAAATTTACCAACGTCTACATTCTTTCCCATTGCTTTAATCATTATATAAAATGCAGAAAACTAACTACTGTTGAACATTCATTGTAGAAATTGGTTATGAAATTTAAAAAGTTTCAGTGCTATTTGGATACAAGTACCTTAAAAAAAAAAATCTATATAGTGATAATACATTCCATTTCTTTCCAAACTTATCGTCAATGTGATTTATGAAAAGGATGTTTTCTTTAACTTTCTCAAATAACAGATCAAACGCCGGAAAAAAAAAAAGGGATATTGAAAACATGTATAAAACCCTTAAATTCTTTCTTTCTTATCCTATACTGTGCAATACCATACTTACGTTATCCACCACTAACTAATAACCAATAAGCTAAAATAACTAATCATAGTTATCATTTAATTACTATCTGTTTACCAAGTATTACAAGTTCCTTTGAATGCTTTCATTTTTTTTTTATTTCTCTGGCAGTCCTCGCGATAAGGAATAACAACTAATTCTCAAGGACAAGACATTATTTACGAATAAATCAAATCCATGACTCCAAACATAAAAAATAATTAAGGATTAAAAGATTAATGACCTGATGTTTATGAGAGAGAGAGAGAGAGAGAGAGAGAGAGAGAGAGAGAGAGAGAGAGCGAGAGAGAGAGCGAGAGAGAGAGAGAGAGAGAGAGAGAGAGAGAGAGAGAGAGAGAGAGAGAGAATTATGTACATTAGCAAAGTCCAAAACAAGAATATCAACGTCCCAAAAATACAAAAATCATTAATGAATTGTATCGACTGAACTGGTAATCAGATAGAACTTAATTATGCAAAGTTTATCAAGTGAAATATTCATATCTGTGGTTTTGAAAATGACCTAAATGTATCGGGAACCACTATATCAAATATACATCGAATATATCTATCAATGATGTAGTATGCCTGAAAATGGAAGTATTGTATTAAATACAACATTCGAGCGCAGTAAAGAAAACACAGAAAATATGGACTATAATGATTTCCTCGATGAATGTAAAATCGTTTACTTATTTGTTTTATATAAGGAACTGGGACGATTTTTCATCGGACATAACTAAAACCATATCTTTACATTCTTTGCATAAAAACGCCAAATAGAATAAATTATAAATTTGACTATTATTCATAAATGATTTCCTCATAAACTAGACATAAAGAACTTCTTGCATTGAGAAAAGGAATAATTCAACTTCTTCTTTTAAATTGTTGATAGAATATGCTATCAAATATTCTGAAATAAATTATTCATAATGGCGAGTCTTAGCGTGTAAGACACCAGTTATTTTACAAATAAATATGTCATAAATTAGATTCAGAATATCATGATTACATTGCATCACTTGATAATATATATTTTTAAATTACTGAAAACGTGAACATTTCCATTTTTTCAAGTTTATTATCATTAAGTAAATATTGATCAGGTCTTTCTAAAACTGCGCAGCCGAAGTAAAATAATTAACTGCAAAATTATTCTTATTGATTTATAGACTCAATATTCTCGTAAAAATATCACTTATTCATAATTAGAGCTATAAAAATGCATTAAAGAGCCCTTCCATTTGGCAGTTAAAGGAGTTACGACTAGGAAATTTATTCTAAAATGTAAATAGACTGAAGGAAGTATGATTCCTTTGTATACTTCACATCCTTGCTATTTCTTTCAACTTTAACACTCGTTTTCTAGATCATGTAAAATTGCAGAAGTAAATGAAGTGTAAAATTCAAACATCATTTGATAGGCTTCATATATTTATAGTAAAAAGGCAGTAAGAGCACCAGATTTGTTATTATTTATGATTCCTGCACTGGAATTCTATTCTTTTATTCCAATATTATTTTAAGGAAAAGAATGACCGACGCGATAGTTTCTCCTTACAAATTGCAATTACTATTTAGATCATGGAACAGGATTTCCAGATTTCATTGGAATAAGTTTAGGTGTTAGGGTTTTGCATACTTCAAGTGGCATTATCAAAGGTGTTTCTTTTTCCCCTATTGTTTGAATTAAGAAGCAATTCAAATCCTACATCGAGACATCATTTTCAAGAAACACTATTCAACTGTGAATTGTTTTCATCATTTTCAGACATTTCCTCATTCATTTCAATTAATTACGTCTTTCAAAAACTCTCCTAACACTTATAATGCATTTTAACATTGCTAAATACTTTACTAAAACCTACTTTCATTATAGACACATCCTTATATATCAAAGATAAAATCAAAATAGAAAAACACCCCGGTGAAGATACGTACAAAATCTTGATCGATGATGATGATAATTATTTGTGCAGTTCCCAATAATGTGGATGATGATGATGAAGAGGTAAATGTACTGCCCATCAGAGATGAGCATTATACTACTCCTCTGAAAGCACCATTTCAGTAGGCGCTTCATCAGGTGGTGCAAAATGAAATCGAAGATACAGGATTTATTAGGTAAAATCTTTTAAATATTCAGGAACTATGATCTCTAATAAAGGATTTTTAGAATTTTTTAATGAAAGATTGAAAAACGCAAATCAGACAATGGGGAGTTTAAGTAAAATTTAGAAATCAAATCGCCTGAAATTACATACAAAAGTCAGACTATATATCAGTTTAGTGAGATTGATGTTACTGTATGGATATAAGTCTTGGTATGACAATGAAACAATATCAAACAGATTTTGTAGATTTAAGAACAAACCCCTCAGTAGAATATTGGGAGTTAATTGGCAGGATAGGATTGGAAATAAAACTATAAGAGAGATTACTCGAGAGCTATATGTGGATGAGATCATGGTGAGGGGTAGATGGAGATGGTTTGAGCATGCTCTTCGCGCTCCCTAAGAGAGATTAGTTCACTACACATTTAACTAGGCTGTACAAGGCACTACAAGAGTTGGAAAACCCAGGCTTACATGGCTGAGGACTATGAAGAGTGTAGTAGGAGATGATGAGTGGAGAAGTATTGATTTAAAAACACGAGATAGAGACGATTGGCGAAATCCAACCGAGGCCTTTTGGCTCAATATGGGTACAAGGCGATGATGGTGATGATGATCTAACTAGGTAGTCCACTATTGGAAAACATACATTGACTCTGGTTGCAGAGGTTCAAATCCCTGCCCCACAGCTAAACCAATATGTAGAAAAATATGGTGGACCTTACTATATGGCAACAATCGGAAAATCACTAAAACTAAACGACCAAGAAAAAGAGAAAGTAGTAAGTAACCTCCAACATTACATAACTATCAGTCATATGCAAATCACTAATCAGCCTACATTGTTAGACCGTGTGGTAAAGCTATATATAATGAGGTGCAGAATTCAAGATTACTCCACTGGTGGGGTGTTTTGGGGTGACAGGGTGTGTGCTTCCTTTGTTAATAGGGCAGTTGCATTCTCTCAAGATGCCCCAAGAACACTGTTCACTACTGGCACCTCAACTCTCACTTATTGGCTCCAAGCGCCACACCCAGGTACACCATCTCGATGTGGAAACCAAATGAGTGTTATCACTCTAGTGTGAGTTAGGCTACAGGGGCTTCCCTAAAAGTGGGCGGGGTCACACATTGATATATCTTGCCACATGTTTGCTCCCGTAAGCAAGAACTGCCCCTTTATGCTGTTAGTTCGACAGGGTCATAGGTCACGGCCCCGAAAAAAGTACGTAGCTGAGAACGTATGACTTATGAATACGTACTTCACTGTCCTGTTAAACTCTGGGGCCAACCATTCCTAACACAATTTTACGGGTTTTGGAGGCTTGGGTATAAAAGGAGCAGGGATGCATTGACTGTTTCCGAAAATATATTTAGGAAATTCTTTTCATGTGTTTTGATTACTACATTCATATTTGTATTTTATTTTATTTATGGCATTTTAGATGTCATTACCTCTTTAATTTTTCATTATATTAAAAAAAAATCTTAATATATTTCAATTAATCTGTTATTTGATGTTTTAACTTGAAAAAAAAAAATGTTACAATGTTTATTTACAATTTTTGGAAATATATTTGAGACTCATTTCATGTTTGTATTATTACTTTGATTGTGTATATGTATTTACTTCTTTTACTTATTTGCGTGTTATTTTATTAGTTAATTTTCAATTTCATTACCTGTTTCATTTCTCAATCTCATATTCGTTATCAATATATTTTATTTGTATTGTTTCTTGATGTATTAACTTGAATGAACAAACACCTTTCAAAGTCTATTACAATATTGACGGTTTTGAAGTTTGCACGATTCATTTCACGTTTTTAATAGCTTCACCTTGTATCTACGTCTATTGCTTATATGTTAGTGATTATATTACCTTGCAGTTTTAAATGTAATTACCTCATTTTTTGTACAAAGTCATATTAACAAGTTGCACCTTACACTGTCTAATATCATATTCACTAGTTTTTATAATATATTTGAAATATTCCATTTCGTGTGATGGTATTGTTGCTTTCATTTTTTATTTACTGTACTTCAACACCTTAATATAATAATGCATACAAAAATTCATACACGAAAATTCGTGGATAGCAATTTATCTACTGGCAAATTTTGGCCAGCTTTTTTAATAATATTCGGAAATTATGAAATACTATGCCTCCAACACTAGAGATACAGAGAGCTGTTAGTATTAAACAAGCACTTATAACCTTTATGACCAAACCGCCATTGCATGACCATTTGATCTTAAAATTCCAAGCATTCGCAGTATCGTTACAGCCATTTTCTTGTCGGCATTCCAAGTGAACACTGGTGAATATTTTAGTACTCTGAAGCCTATACAATCGTTCTTCAATAAATATAATAAAAAGAAAAAGGAAGAAAGAAATTAGTTCATGGATCATATTTATTCTGAAAGAATAGAGAGAATGGAATGAATGCTTAATTGAAAA
>NC_090748.1:72355516-72360516 GCF_036898095.1 Palaemon carinicauda
CATTATTTTTGTAAATAATCAGTGCCGAGACCTAAGAAAATACGTAATTATCACGTGAACGTTATCTTCAATGCGTTCAAGTATTGCTCTAAATTTACTTAGTGGTTAAATCAAGGTCATTGAAGTTTCTCTAGCTTTATTACAGCCATTTAAATACTTAAGAAAATTACAACTTACAACCTTGCCACAATCGCTGAGCTCTGAAGCAAGGGAATTCCCTATTGCAAATATAGCTATGTGGCGTCGAACTCCCAGTTCAGCCTACTTTTGTTCACAAACATAAAAAACTGAAAATTCAAACAAATTCAATTAGTATTGATTATGTAGGCAAACACGAGTGATATATGAAAATGTCAAAATTTAACACTAACACTGTACAATGAACGATTAATTAAATATGATAAATGTATTACAATGGTACGGATAGGATTTACGTCAAATAAATAAACTATTTAGAGCATAACTTGGTACAAATACTGACCAAGTACCATAAGAAGATACGCATAACAAACAATAACACAGCGGGGTCGAAATACAAACTCTCGAACCAGATGATTTTCCAATAGTAATAAGTTTAGAATAACATTGACCATTTTCTAAATATCGACAATATCGTGCAAAATTTACTTTAGGCGATTTATATCAATTTGGACATAAATTATACATGACTGTTTTCCATGACTGACGCTAATGAGGGCCAAAGACAGTAAAGTTGAGTCTCCTTAGCAAGTCTTGTATAAGCTGTGGACACTGAGAAAAGGGCGCTATTTTAGTATGCGATCTCAAAGTCGTCCATTTGCTTCGGCATGCGATCTCACCTGATAGTAGGCGATCTCACTTCACTTCAGGAAGAGGCAAGAACCTTTATATTGTCTGTATATATATATATATATATATATATATATATATATATATATATATATATATATACATATATATATGTGTGTGTTTTTTTTTTCAAAAAAGCCCATAAAAGAAACACAGGAAATAAATAAATCACTATATTTCGGTCAATAAACATTGACCCTCTTCAGGATGTAAAGTAAAAATGAGGAATAAAATGGAGAGTGACGGTTTATATAGGAAAGCAAAAGGGTGTGTTCAATTGTTCTACAGTTGTTATAATTGCTAGAAGGATTAGCCAAATTTAATTACATCCAGGTGCGTCTTCGTATTGCTGAGCCGCTAGGAGGATGTCTTGACCTCTGATGCATATCTGGTGGTCGGTTTCCGTGGATTATCTTCTTAATGATAGGGTTGAGAAGAGTATTGTCCACTGTGTCAGCTTTCAAGCAATTATAACAACTGTAGAACAATTGAAGACACCCTTTTGCTTTCCTATATAAACCGTCACTCTCCACTGTATTCCTCATTTTTACTTTACATCCTGAAGAGGGTCAATGTTTATTGACCGAAATATAGTGATTTGTTTATTTCCTGTGTTTCTTTTAAGGGCCTTTTTGAAAAAAACATGTTAAACTGTTCGATTAAAGTTATAAGTAAGACACACACACACACACACACACACATATATATATATATATATATATATATATCTGGAAGAATAATTATCTAAGAAATAACAATCAATCATTGATGTTAGTGTGCGCAGCTCAACATTATCGCTTGCCAGTACATACGGACCTTGATGTTTTTATTTTTTTGCGAACGAAGCGAGCGTACGGCCAAGCAAGAACCATTAGATTTTCTATTATTCTTACTTCTTTACCAATTAAAAATATTGAGATCGCATACCAAAGCAAAAGAATGATTTCTGAGATCACACCATAGAAAAAAAAAAAACAATTTGGAAATCCTGCCCAGCTTCTAAAATGTAATTCATTTGTTATTTCCTCTTATAAGATATTAATCATTTAGAAAGGAAATGAATGGCTCCACTTATAGAGGGCTCGATGACTGGCAGGGGTATAGATATTTTGTTTGAGTTAGGGCATTTCCTACCTTAACAAATAGAGTCTCAATGAAAGTCGGTTGTCAAATAAAAATGATTCAATATTAAAAGACGATATTTTTCATTTTGAAAATCTATAACAATACTATCGACAGAATTGGAAATGCTGTAGAACTACTAGCCTGACTTTTTATTAAGATTTCATCTTAATCATTCAGGTATGTACAGAGAGAGAGAGAGAGAGAGAGAGAGAGAGAGAGAGAGAGAGAGAGAGAGAGAGAGAGAGAGAGAGAGAGAGAGAGAAAATCTGACCTTACAATAAATATTAGAAAGCCATTAATGTTGAATGGTTTCCCCATGACAGTATTAGCCATTATACATTTAAAGCCTTCCAACATTCAACTATACTACGACAGCATACATTTCAAAGAAGCAGTAATGATTGACGACGGCCTTTTCTTTATCTCATTTTCTCTAGTCTCTTTAATCAGATAAATATTTCACAGTTTGATCGAAGAAGCTTTCAGGATTTTGAAGGAGATGCTTAATTCTGATGGCTGCCAAGTCACATGATACATTCTTTTTTTATACAAAGGATAGAGAAAGATATCGCAAGAAACCACTGTTTTTAGAATTAGAAAGAGACAGAAAGAAGTTTATATAATGAAAGAGGTCCGCATTAAAGACTGTAATCAAAATGAGAGAGAGAGAGAGAGAGAGAGAGAGAGAGAGAGAGAGAGAGAGAGAGAGAGAGAGAGAGAGAGACTGCAGCATGTATTACAGTGGTAGCAGGGAACAAAAGTTTACTATCTTATTTAAAATGTGTCACAATACTCCCATAAACGGTACTTCAAAGTAATTTACAAGATTATTTCAAAATTCAAATTACCTAAGAGGGCATAAAATGCATGGTGTATAAAGGATGATTCCGAACAGAAACCCCATGGAGAAAATATGAGTAAAGTTAAATGAATAGTAAATATACTAAAGGTAAGTTAACCTAAGAGGAAACAGTCAACCAGCAAATCTATAGTATGTTCTGTTAAGAAAGAGCTCTCAAGTATCAGAGATAAAGGAAATATTTTTCTGTGGTAATGAATTGTATTAATCAGACTATAACAATGTAATGGTAAACTATTTGTATAAAAAATTAGTAATATTTAAAACAAACAACGAAGTGAAACGACCTTATCACGAGAAATATTAGAATAAAAAAAAAGAAAGAATATTGGAAACACCAACGGGTTGATGGAATCAAAACCAAACTTGCGTGGTTTTAAAATTCCCCAATCAGGGGTATTAATAAATCTCAAGATACTACCGTCCGAAGCCGACAAAAGGGAAGTAGTAGATTATTATATCTAAAGAAAATATCGGCAGAAGTTATAATTCGATTTACATTTTTTATAATGAATACAGAAGGGGATTTTAGACTATCAACTGCAGCTTATAGAAAAAGACTGGCGGGAACAGTATGCAGTATCTACTGTAATATGTGCATATATATATATATATATATATATATATATATATATTATATATATATATATATATATATATATATATATATATATATATAGTGTGCGTGTGTGTGTGTGTAGAAATCTAGAGAACTGACATGTGGTAAGTATACAAAATATATTTTAGCCATGAAAGGAAAAGTGATGATCTGGAGTTAGTCCCTTCGTCTTGTAAATGCCAGAATCGGATTCAGTATTTTTCTCTTCACTGTAAGTGCGATGACGTTATTTACAAGGGGAAAATACTATATTCTTTCTCTCCTTTTATATATATATATATATATATATATATATATATATATATATATATATATATATATATACATATATATACATATATATGTATATACATATATATACATACATACATACACACACACACACACACACATATATATATATATATATATATGTATATATATATATATACTGTATACATATGTATGTGTGTATCTGCGTATTATAAACTGCGACAGTGACACGTGATAAGTATTAGATATATATCATTGCCTTTAAATGAAAACGAAAAGTACTTCCATCTTGTAAATGACATCATGGAAGTCAAAATGATAATAAAATACAAGACCATCATTATTTAGTTTCTTAACTATCATAGATACGTCGGATTTGAAATACTGCATTGCTGGACCATGATTTAAATTGTAATAAACCATTCTATAATATTTCAGTGGGGAAAGTCCTTGATATGGATTGGTGTATCGGCCTTCACCCAACTCATTCTATAATCTGAGTTGAGCCAATGGACAGCCAGAGCATCATAACAAACTCCGTTATAATATCATGCAGTATTTTCGTCATAGAAATACTTTTCGATATCTGTCTGACATAAAATAATATTACACTCTTTTCTTAGACTTACCTGGGATCATCAAAAAACTAATACCTTTCCTTTATGATTACAATTTTCTTGTATCTTTATTCTCATTGTGAGTCCGATGACTTCACTGTTTACTAAAATTCTTGTTGACGGCTTCTTGGATTTCCTGGCTGGAACATTATATTCTTATAAGTTACCGTTACCAACCGATACTACTTCTTTAAAGATTTGTTTGTATATTAAAAGGCTTAAGTTTGGCTTTCATGGAGATTTATATGAACACGTGTTTCATATGGAGTTTCAGATTATTATTACTATTAAAAGACATATTTGCCACGAAGATTTTAGTTGTTATTGTCAATTCATTGGTTCCATCCATAAATCTAGTAGTCTACAGAAAAGGAAGAAAATAACATCATTCCATTCTTAGATATATTAATAGTTAGACAAGCAAACAAATATAATTTTTCCATATTTAGAAAGCCAGCCAATATTTTAACATATATTCGGGAAAATCTAAAAATATATTATCCATATACATTAGGACACTTATTATTATTATTATTATTATTATCATTATTATTATTATTATTATTATTTGTATTATTGTTATTATTATTATTATTATTATTATTATTATTATTATTATTATTATTATTATTATTGTTGTTGTTATCATCATCATTATTATTATTATTATTGTTGTTATTATTATTATTATTATTATTAT
>NC_090748.1:72365516-72373016 GCF_036898095.1 Palaemon carinicauda
AAAATTCATTTGTTTTTAGAAAAACGTTTCTAGAATATGTCCGAGTAATTCAATTATCTGTTAATTTGAAGACATGATTGCTTTGTTTAAATTTCACTGCTAAGTTTCAAAATAACCCATTCTATCCATGATTTCAATTGAGTAAAATTTCCTTACCTGCTTTACATATTAATAATTCTGGTATTTGTTCTCTTGCAGAATATGATATGAATATGACTATAGAAAATTGTTCATAAAAGTAACTAGGGAAACATGCCTAAAATTATTTATCATCTACATATATACGTTAAATAAACTTTCTGTTTTAGATCATTTCTCCCAATGCAATCAAAAGAAAAATACATAAAACACAAAAATCGGTAATAGAACCCCGTCTACCTAAGAAATCTAAGTGAAGAATAATTTCTAAGTCAATTAACTGAGAGCAGATATTCAAAACAAACAAACACACGGAAAGTCACCTAAAGAGCGTTATCCTCTCCCAAAGCAACAAAGAACGAAGTAAAATCAACATTTTCTTGGGCGATATCCGATTCCAGATTATAATAATATCTGAAAAAAACTGATATAAACTGTTGATACACAAATAAAAGGATAAGCATATATGTGCTTATCAAATAACTATTTATCAAAATTAAAATGGATATACTTAAATGAATTAACTGAATGTGGATTTATGAAGATAAATCATTCCCCTGGTAATCAAAAAAATATACCTTCAACTTAAACCACGAAATTACTTTTATAGGGCTATCATAAATCGCCCTCAACGTGGTAACAATGATTTCGCCCTCATATGACCTCAAATGATTTATAACCTACACAGCATATACAAAGCTTGTGGATCCTAAATATCAATACACATCATAGGTTTTCCTTTCTATCTCAGGGAAAATTATCATATGCCAATTACTCATTCTGATTACTTCTCCATACTTCCGGCCCAGTCCCTATCTTGCAAAGGGAAGAAAAAAAGTTCCAAAGTATATCTCCATGTGGTCAGTTCATTGTAGATAAGTCTTTAAAATGTTCCACTCAAAAGCATAATCCATAACTGACGGGAATTATTTGAATATGGCGCACATCCTTTTACAAATGAATAGTATTAACGTAGCATTTTAACTTTTGACATTTGTCTTGTTGAGCTTCCCAACGTTAGAGGTTTTTTTTATTTACCCATTTAAATTGCTCATTTAAGAAAAATCACGGTTATTATCTCTCTCTCTCTCTCTCTCTCTCTCTCTCTCTCTCTCTCTCTCTCTCTCTCTCTCTCTCTCTCTCTCTCTCTAACACACACACAACCATTTCTGTAGTATTTCCTATCGTTGATTTAGTCTATCAATATAATTAGTACCAAACAAAAGCTCTCCATATCTGGAGCTACTTTATGAAGCTGTGCGATCTTTAAACAAGAAAGGATCTATCTATATCTAATTAGTCGATATGGTTTTTAATCAAACCAGCAAATGTTATATCAAACATTCCATAAATGAACACCCATTACAAATATATACTGTTATTACTGGTCTCATCAAAAACTTTTAATGGCGCATACTTAAGCACACAATAGATCAGGATTCCCCTTCCGCCATAAAGATCTTGAAATACAGCATTACGTATAGTTACCCTCTGATGCAGACCACTTAAACTACTGAAATGGAACTTAAATCAGAGATATAGAACGGTGGTGGATCCCATAATACCGTAATATGTATGCAATTACTACTCCTCATTCGCCTACTGGGTTATCAAAGGGAAATTAAGCCATAACAGCAGATGGAGACTTCGATCATAACATCCACATCCTTTACCAAATACATGAAGCCATATTTCAAGATCGTTAATGATCACTACCGACTTTTCATGATGTACTGTTTGGTCTTCTGTCTGACTCTCAAAATAAAAAGAACATATAAATATATTTCGAATTCCTTTTCAACACGAACTTTAAAGAAAAAGACTGAACAATTAAAACATATAAATGGCAATCGATTGCAACCAAAGTTTAAATAGGGATAGGAAACAATGAGGTAAATTTATAAACAAATAAAAGCGCAATTTAAATATAAAAAAAAACAAGTATAAATGTGATCCAGTAAATTTCCTTAGTGTGTATGCGTATATAAATACACACACACACACACACACACACACATATATATATATATATATATATATATATTATGAGAGAGAGAGAGAGAGAGAGAGAGAGAGAGAGAGAGAGAGAGAGAGAGAGAGAGAGAGAGAGAGAGAGAGAGAGAGAGAATGTGTGTTTGTGTGTGTGCGTATCTGATGCGTTTATTCCATGGTCACCAAAAGCATTTTTTTTTCTCTTAAATAAATGTAGGCTTCACAAAATATTTGCAGTTCTGTTCTAGGGAGGTTAGTAGCCTCATGCCTTTCGCCACTAGGGTTGATACCCAACACCTGTGTGCATGTGTGTGCGCGCGCGTGTGTGCCTGTGTGTGTGTGAGGAGAGAGACATCTGTGAGTTGCGTGGATAAACAGTCTTTCCTATCCCTAGTTTAAGTTTTGATTTTCCAGGTGCTACTATTATCTAAAAAATATTTACAATTTACACGCATGAAAAAAAAAGCAAGCAAGCAAGCAAGATAAGAATACACTGCAAATGCAAAATAGTAGCTGAGGATCATTATCATGCAACTTTATTTTCATTACGAAACACATGCAAAACCACCAGATATCTGCATATGGGTAAATATGAGTGCTTTTAAGCTGCGACTAGGAGCCAACAGATGATAATACACTTGCCAGTTTTGGTGAGGCAATTCCGTAATTTACTATGCGAGATCACATACTTTAATTAATTCGATCACAATGTACGGAATCTAATTTTCTTGATATTTAAAGATGAAATATAATCATCAGATATTGTCGAATATTTCTTTTATTCACAACGGACATCAGAATCATGTAAAGATAATTTGTATCCTACTAATCAATAATTAGGATATTACCACGAGATTTCAAAGTTAGATGTACTGTAGTGCTGGGGTTAGTAATACACCCCCACTCTATGTCAAGCAATCTACCTTGCCTTTGACTTTAATAATCGTCATTTTACATGTCGTAAAGACAGGTAAAAGGACAACCCCTATACCAGGCTTTAGAGCAGTGTTTCCCAACCTTTTTTAAATAATTACCCCAAAATTTTATTTCCAAGTAATCAATTACCCCATTGAACATATACCCGGTAACATCGGTTGTTATTTTGCAGCCACCTGATGAACTGTATGGATCATGTAGCCCGCTATTGGCTGCTTATAGTTAAGGATCCAAAACAAATGCAAAGTTTTCCATTTTAATGGATATCAAAATGAACCATCATCAGTGCAGAATATTCAATGTGAATGTGAATAACTCAATTTCAGAACATCTTGATTACCCCAAAAATACGGGTCTATTACCCCACTGGGGTAATTTACCCCAGGGTTGAGAAAAACTGCTTTAGAGAATCTACTTGTTTTCTGTAATAAAAAGTGACAAATTAAACCTCCGTGTTCAAAGACTTGACTCACTTGAATGTTATAAGGCAATAGGTATTGACGTATAGATAATTCTATTCTTTTGCTTGAGAGAATAAACTAAATGCTCATAAGACAAGACATGACATCAAACCTTATTTTCCGGTTCACAATATTGCATCCATTTATAGGGTATAGCGAGACAAACATCATGTCCAAGTGCCTCCACCCATTTCTATAACATCATCGAGCAACATCAAATTAAGGACAATAATAAACTCTAGAAAAATTTTAACAACAAATTTCTAATTTGCAATATGCTACGTTAATCATAGCAACGTCATTTTAATTTGCTAAAAGCATCAAAGGAATATTAATAATAGATAAGTTTATCTTTAATTTGCATGACATGACAAGGAAAGAAAAATGACCATTGCTTTTGAAGCAATATGAATACATTCTCTCTTCTGACATCTGCAAATGACAAATGCAATTTGTGTTATGTTTAAAACTTATCAGTGCTTAATTAGAAAAAAAGATCCCCTCTCACTTTTTTTACTGAATGACATGATATCATACGATGTAAAAATATAGCAAGGAAAATTGCATTCGTAACGTACGAGATGGAAACTATCAATGATCAAGATACTAAATAGAAATAGAAATGAAACTGAAGACAAAGATAAAAATCTTTTCACTAACGTATTTTCAACAAAGAATTAGATGTCTTCAATCCTAAACTTATTAAAACTGATAAAATAAACCAAATATCCCCAGAAGATATACGAAGATATAATATAATCTTAACGTGTAATGCTTATCTATTAAAGTAATTTCTCGGAAAAGAAAAATCTATTGACGAAGAAACGATTTAAGATTAAAAACCCAACAACTGATATTAAAGGAAAACAATAAACACTAACATAAATTAAACGCATGCAGTTGATATAAAAAAAATCTGCATTGCACTATTCCTCCTTAACACATGCTGTTTATTTATATTCATAATTAACTTTGTGCTGACAAATTTACGACTGAAAAGCATATAAAACCTATCTATTCTTCAGTCGAACTGAAAACTCTATACTGAGGAACAATTTCAATATTGTGGAGATTTGCCTTTTGGTCTTCAGGAGCTGACTCTCCTGCTAAATGTGTAAATAAGTTCTCATCTTATATATTAACGTTGATATCTGACACTACTATAGAACTAACTTACTGTGAATATTACACAAATTAATTATTAACTTTGATTACTTCATGAAATTAGATATTTCTCGATCATAACATGTACAACATGTTATATAAATGGTCTTCTTTTATCTTTTGGTACAATACTAATTTTAGATGACTTAGAAAATTTTTATTACCGTTGGGAACTATTTATGGAATTATCTATCGTTTATACGAAGTTCAAACTAAGTGTAATTATTTTTCTTTCTCCAGAGTTGTTTTGACCAGGCATATATGAACGTCACTTCACAGTTTATCTTTTCCATATTCTATACTTTTGGTAATTTATTTCATTCATTTACCTTTGTTTTTCCCATAGAGGGAGTTTGCGATTCTGCTTTGCGACTAATATTGCAGTATTCTATTAATTAGTATCGAATATAGATAAAAAAAGGTGATTAATACAAAACACAACATTATTCATATGTATCGTGTGCGTGCATAAAATATAAACGGTTGTAAACATAATTTCCTTGTAAGGAGATACAATTCGGTGTCATTTAAAAGCTGAAGAATTCTGATATACACAATATGTTAAAAGAGATAAATTACAAAAGCTTCATTATACCTTTCATCAAGGAAATATCCAACAAGAATTAGGAATTGAATTAAAAAATTGTGTAGTCAACAAATACTTGTGCATCTTTACATTGAAAAGAAGACAACATTTTAAAGTAGTCACCTATAAAGAACTTCCTTATAAATATATTCTTCTTTTCCTCCATGATGTTGCTGGGATAAGCATTGTTCGTTAACATCTGTCTGACATGCTACAATTCTTCACGGACAGTTTTCTAACTACTGCATTGGGTGAATGCCCTCCTGATAAAAGCACCAATGACCTTCACTCTCTCCGTGCGTTGAGACACCGCCCAACATTCTTAGATAATTATCATGAAGACTGAATGTGTTATACTGGGTTTGTTGTTTCTCAACAACTATACCAAATAAGAAGTGTGTATTTTTTCATTCAGGCTTCGATTGTGAAGTTTAGGACTCAATTAGCTGGTAAGCTTTTTTGGTTCATCTGATCTTTTAATTGAGATGAAAATGTCATCTCTATATCTTGCATCCATTTTAGTCATCCTGTTACTCCTGGATGTTCTATCTTCCACAACAGCCATATATATGTAGGAAATGAAAACTCCAAATGGTATCCCAAGGACACTCTATCTACCTTGGGAAATAGTTCTGCTCTGCGTTTGAGAAACTGGGGCTCCATTGTGCAGAATACTAGCATTTCTTTAAACAATTCTTCAGGATTAAGAAGGGGGTCCTTGCCAGATCTATAGACATTGTTCAAGATGATTTGGATGATCTCCTGAGCTGAGACCTTGGTGAAGAGGTTTCCACATTTAGAGATGCGGTCTTCGTCGAGTTCTGTGGCTTTAAATAATAATAAAGAATTCTACAGAGGACCTCAATGAACCATTTGCTAGTGTGCAAGGTATCAATCAAGATGTTTGGTACCCTAATCAATCTGTGTGTGGGATACCAATTGTGAAATTAAGAAATAGAGAGGTCACAATCTTCAGGAAAGCTTTAGAAACTGTTGTGTATAACACCAGGAAGAGAGGAAAATAAATGCAGAAGATGAATGACATCTTAAAAGAATCAACAAGGTTTGTGGCATTAAACATGTACTCAAAAGAAAATTTCAATAAAAGGACGTGAAGGATGATGTTAAATTCACAGGTATAGTCGATGCGTTATAGCCTGGATATTGCCACAGAACTGTTAAGGCACACAAACCTGTATATCTAATAAAACCCATCACTTAGCAAAAGTCTTCCCGAACAAACAGATTGGCCGAGGTACTTAACTATATCTTCATGCAACAAGAATTTAAATATTCTGAAAGGTTCGCCATGAAACGGTTATTGACGTAGTAGTATCGTATCATGAGCTAATATATTCTTATGCCAATGCCACCACAGCTATTTGCTCCCAAAGTAACCGAAAAGCAAAAACTTCTACGATTATACTGTACATCAAGAAAATCATTAAATGAAAACGGGAAACTTAAAACACCTTCCGAATATCATTAATAAGAATCTAATAACCGTACTCCTACCTTTAATATATCATTCAAAATCAATCTAAAAAATATGATTATGTTCACAATGGATCAGTTCTCCTGGCTCACTTATTCAACCTCTTTAAAAGCCTATGGGTTACCTTTTCCACTATTCACGGTTTCACGACGATTCACCGTTCAACATTTCTTTTTCACAATCCAGCATCTACTTCTTTTTTTTTTTCTATAGAATCTAATATTGAGAAAATACCTTGAGGGTCCCGTTATCCAAGACGCTGTTTTTCTTCTACTTTACTTCTACTCCATCTATTTTTTTCCAATATGTGATGGGAATGTAATTCAATATGCTAATTTGAAAACTTTTTCAACCGTTTTGGCAAGATCACATTATTTTGTGGATTTGTTTGGTTTATCTTAGTCAGTGATTATTTATATTGGCTTTTCCTTGCCTTTCCAAAATATGGTCTCCAGTTTTCTTCCTTTTTTAACAGATGTGAATCTCAGGAAAAGAGCGATTCAACAAGCTCTTCTCCATCCGGTACAGGCATTTCCAATGGATGTTTTACATCGGTTAGGGACAAGTAGATCTAAAACGAATACTTGTGTAAATGGTAAAGGAAATTTTAAATTTTGCTTTTAATTTTAGTTTAGCAATATCATTATTCATTTATAACACATCTGTAAATATTTTCATTTCACTGTTTCTAAAATTTGTACATTTTCCTGATAAATGTTAAATGCACC
>NC_090748.1:72375516-72388016 GCF_036898095.1 Palaemon carinicauda
TTTAGTTATCCTTGTAATAATGAGTTTCTTTAAGAAAGGGTTTCTATTAGATTACAAATGGTTTTAGTAATATCCTACAAAATTACATAAAGTTCTTTAGTTATATAATCCTTAAGAGCTCTTTCGTGCTGAGTTTGGCAATACAGTATACCCAATGACACTTAGGTGTTAAAGTGTACAGTGGTTTGGTATATAAAGGTTGGTTTTTGATAGAGAAAGACACATATTTTAGGAAATTAAGTTTTTCTTAGGCTCTGATATCTCTGTTCTATACAATATATGTGATCTCTCTGATAACATAACTGTTAAGACTTGTTCTGAACTATTATTGAGAAACTGAAAGGATAGTATAACTCTGATTTTGGTTAAACTGTTCTTAAGACCATGAAGTGTTTATAACTGATTAAGCCTAATGCAATTTTGTGTTGGAATTGCTTTAACGAAATGAAATATTAAGAACCTGTATAACATGTCCCAGTCTAACCATTCAGCAACCTAACCTTTAAAATTAAGTGGCTGTTATGGTATGAAGTAATACTAAATCATTTGATAGAAACCAAGTATATAATTTAGACCCATGCTACTTGAAGCGTCCTTTCTTGATTTCTCATGATTTAGGAAAGGCGAGCGTGGATTGGGATGTTAATTGTGTGATTATGAAATCTATTAAGCAAAACCCACAGGTTTAGACTACTTTATATGCACAAAGAGATAAATTTGTAAGAATTGTATATTCAACCTTTTATTTTGTAATAAAGGTTTGGCCATTATCTATTATCAAAAGCAGTTAAGTCGTAGACCTGCTGAAAGAACTCTAAGTTGGAACACTTCAGATAAATGAATATCATGAATGACTTTCTGAACTTGTCGAATCAAATTTAACATAGGACTGAACCGTTATTGTACGGGTTGCCAATAAAGAATGAATACAATGCAATAACTCTATAAACAATTCTTGAAACCAGCTTCGAATTCTTTTTTCGACTTCATACATTAAATCAAAAGGTCATTATTCACTGAAAATTGTCAAATTATAATATAGATATTGATAAAATTCCGACCAAGCACCCTGCGATGACTAACCACCCAGGTAATTCGTACAGGAACGTGAGCTATGATTTCTAATTAACTCCCGGTCTCATCTCAACGAAATATGTCCATATGATATTAAGCGACCAACTTTATAGTTATTTTAAAATATAAGAGAACTGCTCAATTATTCCGATTCTATGGACTGTGTGCTGCAGATTTTTATTAAGACTTCATAATATTGGTTTCATATCCCTCAGCAACCGTTTAAGACAAGCAATTTCTAATAAAAAAACCCATAACTTCACTATTTTTTTCTTTTTAATAGCTACGATAATGAAGTTTATTAGTACATCACTGGAATGTGGCAATAAGAAAACATATATCTCACCACTAGTCTATGGGATTAATTTTATGCTGCTATGCTACTATTATAAATTTCCATGGTATTCAGATTTAAAATAAATTTCATGCATGATGAACAGTATTACACAGAAAATAGAATTTTCTGAAAACAAAATTCAGTTCAATTTACAATTCAAGTAAAGTAAACACCAGAAAAATAGTGATGAAAAAATAAAAATTTTTGTGAACACTTATTTACACCTGACACTGATGGCTAAATTTGTCTCAAATTCAGTTTCTATAACTTAGCTTGTGTTCACTCCTAAATACGATGAATACTTGAAACTAAAAAAAAAAATCTGTATTATTTTCAAAGTCTGTAATCAGCAACATCAGCTACAACACTAGTTGGAAAAACAAGATTCTATAAGCCCGAGGGCTCCACCGGGGAATAATAGATTTGTGAGGAAAGGAAATAAAGAAATTATATTAAAAGTAATGAACAATCAAAAGATAATATTCTAAGAACAGTAACAGCAATAAAACTAAAACACACCTTTTATATATAAACAATAAAATGAGTCTTATATCACCCAGTTCAACATAAAAACATTTGCAGCAGATTTGGATTTTTGAAGTACTACCAATTCAACTACCAAATTAAGATCATTCCATAATAAAATTTCTAGAATAATGTATAGTATTGAGCCTCATGATGGAGAAGGCCTGAATATTAGAATTAACTGCATACCTAGTATAACGAACAAGATGGTACTACCCGGGAAGAACTTACTGTAAGGGAGAGTCAGTATTATGAAATATCTTATTCGACATGCATAGCGAACTAATTAAACGACGGTGCCAGAGATTAATATCTACACCAAGAATAAGAAATTTAATAGACTGTAAGTTCCTGGCTAACAAATTAAGATGAGAATCAGCGGCTGAAGTCCAGACAGAAGAACAATATTCGTAACAAGGTTGAATGAAAGAATTAAAACACTTCTTCAGAATAGATTGATCACCGAAAATCTTACAAGACTTTCTCAATAAGCCAATTTTTTTAGCAATTGTAGAAACCAAAGACCTAATGTGTTTCTCACAAGTAAATTTTTTGATAAGTATCACAGATAAAATCTTAAGAGTCATACAGTTAAAAAACATTGCCAATGCTGAGATCCGGATGTTGAGGAGCCACTGTCCTTGACTTACTTACAATCATACTTTTAGTTTTGTTAGGATTCAACTCCATACCCCATATTTTGCACCATGCACTAATCTTAGCTAGAACTATTGAGGGATTCAGCAACCCCAGACCTACATTCAGGAGATGGAATTGATGCAAAGAAAGTAGTATCATCTGCATATGCAACAAGCTTGTTTTCTTGGCTAAACCACGTCATGCGTATATAAAGTTGTATGAAAAGTAATGGGCCCTGAGGAACATCAGATATCACATTCCTATAATCACTTTGGTGCCCATCAACAACAACTCTTTGCGATCTATTGCTTAAAATTTCAACAATGATGCTAAGAAAAGAGCCACCCACTCCCAGTTGCGCTTGGAAACAAGGGCCTCGTGATTAACACAGTCAAAAGCAGTGCTAGAATCAAGGCCAATCATAAGAACATACTTACCACAATCAGGGGATTTCTGTACAGCATTGGAGATTGCAAGTAGGGCATCACAATCTCCAAGGCCTTTATCAATTAAATGGCACAAGGATGCTTTATCTAATTAAATGAATATCAACATGAACAATATAACACAGGTAATACATGCAAACGTTTTCTAATTGCAATATCTATTCTGATCAAGGTCACTCAATTTCATGAGCAGACCCTAAGTAATAAAAACTCTAATTATATTCAACCAAGAATGATTTCAAGCAAAAATCTTTATATAATTCATTAGTTTCTATCAAATGCAAATAACAATCTTAATTATAAATGAGAGAAATATTTTCTATTCCACAAATCTTCAGAAAATACAACCAAGGGTATGAAAATTGAAAACAAATGAAAGAATTTATTTATCGTTTGAACACATGAATTCTTTTTCCTTAATGTCATTAATGGAGTTCTTTCTCATTCTTTCTTTGTAAGTCTGACTCAAGGAAAAACTGCGTCTTTAAAATTCAATGTGAATAATCAATGCAGAGAAATGGTGTGTACTTCTAAAATATTTGGTTTTATATCTCGATCGACAAAGTAATCCATATTACATTTCTCTAAACTCGAGAGAGAGAGAGAGAGAGAGAGAGAGAGAGAGAGAGAGAGAGAGAGAGAGAGAGAGAGAGACTCGATAAATCTTTCCTTCTGCGAATGTCAAGTTATATTAAGGTCATGATGTAACTGGACGTTTGTTAATAGATGGATCTGCCGCCTTCATATCAAATTCCTAAACTCGTAAAGAGCATTAAATATTTTTCGCACTGGTAATGTGATAATGTAGCACTTCAACCAAAATATGGACGTACGTGTTTCTGGAGTTTTAAGAAATAAGAATGTTTAAGAATAATTATCAAAATGACACTTGTGGAGTTTGGCCTAGTAGAAAAATATCAGGCATTGGTTTTGATTGAAACCAAGTTGTTGGAAATATAAGACCAGTAAAAATGGGATCAAATTACGTTACTGCCAAATTTAAAGAGAGGGTGCTATTTAGATTATCGTGATAAAATATGTATCATAAAATGTCCCTAATAATCTTAAATAGAATTTATGGCATCTTTTAACGTTGAGAAGAATTTTCAAAACTTCGAATAGCAAGACATTCCACTACAGTAATGTTTAAATAGATACAAGGTACGAAAATCAGGTCGTTACCGTCCGTAACCTCCCTGACTTCACTACAAAGCATACAAATACGTCATTTATATCGTGATTTTTAAAATCTGTTACAAGTGGAGAGGGAATAATATTTTAAACTATATAATCTTTAGAACGAAAATCATACCAGTAGCATTTACAGATAAGAAATGTTATTCTAGGTTCACTAGAAAGAAATGTTATTCTAGGTTCACTAGAAAACCTAAGTAAAAAAAAAAAAAAAAAAAAAAAAGAGAAACACAAAAATTGTTTCCTAAATATAATTACGTTCACTATACACCTTTGGAAACTTTATTCTATAAGCAATTAGAATAATAAAGTTTTCATTTGCCATGATACTTAAAAGGTTTTCGTCAATATCTCAGCTTCTAAATAACCTAGAAATAGGATTTTGATAAATTAGTTAAACCACAATTTTCCTAACCAAGGAATCCAATTGTTCAACTCAATAAGCTAGATTCACAGACTAACCAATTTGACTCAATTATTCCATTTTATTGAATGTTTTACAAGTGGTCAGACATAAGCGTTCCACCAAGTTAGTGCTCCTTCAAGAACCCCCATGCTCTTCATGAAAAAATTTATATAATCTTTTAGACAACCAAGGAGTCTTTATATATCATCACCAGCATCAACATCATAAGTTTCCTGCTTGTTCTATGTGTCCTTATCATTCTAACACTTACTGAACCACGTACAACGATCGGTATAATATTAACAGTCTGTTTGGTACTAGCAGCTAACTTTTGGAGCTGGAAGGTAATATGTCATAGTTGGTTTCAGCTTCCTATCAACTGAACTCCTCCAGAACCTTTTCAAAGAGAGCTACATAGGAATATGTGTGGGCACAAAGACTAGGCTAATAATGATACAGAATTTGCCTTGTTGAAAAAAACACCGGCTTCTCTCGAGACCTCATCACCCTCCTTATACCCAAACTTTCAAAATCTATTGCTCTTTCAAAATATTTTACAATCTTCAGCTGCTTCTTTGCACGCTCCAGAATATGTCCAGTATAATCTGAAAGAACCAACCCTTTGACACCCCATTTACAGATAAGTAGGTTATCCCTCAACTTTGCTTCTACACCACAGCTCTTTTTCTACATTTTTGCATCATACTAAAACGGTTGAATAATTATGGCTACACAACACTCAATTATCTCATATTCCCTTTCATACCAAACTAGTCACAATCATGTTTAAATACTCTTACACAGACTTCACGTCCAACATAAGAACTTGCAATTCATCTCAACAACTTATTTATTCCAAACATCCTCAGCTACCTCCAAATTCTATCTCTATTGATTCTGCCATAAGTTTTTCTAAGACCATGTACCACATATAGCCTTTTCCACTCACAAACTTCCAACATAATTGTTTCATAACGAACACTTGTTCAGCAAAAAATGTTCCTTATCTAGACACACAATGTTCTTCCTCTTTCATTCCTTCTGTCACCTGTCGTTATTTCTCAAATAAAATCTAACTTTTCTGAGTACACTGAGTATTATCACGTCATTATAGATATTCTCACGTTTATCAGCCTTGCTTTCCAGCAACAGACGATATATTCCTCTCACTTATTCCATTGAAATCTATTTCTCATTTAAACATACCTTACAACCCTGGTAGCACCCAATCATTTTCAGAGTTCTACAGCATGTCGTTTGTGATCCCAACGACTGCTAGAGTTATTTTCTTCTCTAACCACATAAGTCAAGTCTTTCACTTACTCAACAGCCATTTCCCCAAGCATTTTCAGTTTAGCCCCTCCTATTCTGGCTTCATTCATCTCCGACTATATTCCATCGTTGGCATTAAAAAAATTTCAATATAGTTACTTCTTCAACCCAGATCTGCTTTCAAGTACACCAGTTCACATGTACATTAACGTTTTATTCAGACATCCATTTGTTTATCATCCTTTCTCTTTGAATTATCTTGTCTGTAAAACAACATAAGCTTTTCTCTAAAGTTCTTATTTCCCTTCTCTTTGTTTTATAACAGTGCATCTTTTCGTCTGTCTTTTATTCTCGGCTATTTCATCCTAACTGCAACTGTTATTATCTTTTGTTATGCAACTTTATTTAAACCAAATTCACTTCTTTCCTTTTAAGACTTTACCTTTATTTGAAAAAGTACTATTTTTTCTGTAAAGTGTTTGGGGGCAGGGAAGGGAGTAATAAAGAATAGAAGGTTAGAAACGAATGTGAAGAGAGTTCTGTATCAGATTGTACCAAATGTGATGTAAGGATCGGAGTTGTGGGGAATGAAAGTAACGGAGGGACAGAAATTGAATGTGTTCAAGATTAAGTGTTTGAAGAGTATGGCTGATATATATCCATTAGATAGGGTTAGGAACAAAGTAATGAGGGTGACACCAGGTGTAAGAAATGAATTAGCATCTAGCGTGAATATGAATGTGTTGAGGTGGTTTGGCCATATAGAGAGAATGGAAAATGGCCATCTTCTGAGGATGGTGATGAACGCAAGGGTTGATGGTAGAAATCCAAAGTTTGGTCGGATGGATGGAGTGAGGGAACATCTAGGTGATAGGTGAATAGTTGTGAGAATAGATGTGAGAGAAGCAAAAGAGCGTGCTAGAAATAGAAATGAATGGCGAGCGATTGTGACACAGTCCCGATAGGCCCTGCTGCTTCCTCCAGTGGCCGTGATGACCGCTGAGGTAGCTGCAGTAGGGGATTCAGAATATGCAGCTTTATTTGTGGTGGATAATGGGGGAAGGTGGGCTGTGGCACCATAGCAGTACCAACCAAATTTGGCTGAATCACTCGTCAGGCTGGGATGAATGAAGAAAAGAAATGTCCCCTTTGTTTTTATTTTTCTGATGTTGGCTACCCCCAAAATTTGGAAAAGTGCCTTGGTATACATATATAAATAAATATACGTATACATATATATATATATATATATATATATATATATATATATATATATATATATATATATATACACAGTATATATAAAAGTATTTCCTGCTGACCCTATTGCTTTACCAAATTTTGAAAACTTCCTATGTACTCCTTCTCACAACGTCTCTTTAACACCAATCTACATTTCATTGCTTTTCTTTTATGCTATTCTTATATCCTCCTCACCCAACTTACTTGTCCTAAATGTATTTACAGCCTTATTTTCAAATTTCATAAATTCATTTAGAGCCGAACTTATATATACCTTAACTTTTGTTTGAAAAAAATTAATATCAGATATAAATCCAGTCACTCTTCCACTCACCCCTACATCCATCAAATTCCTCTTAAATCTTATCTTTACTATAGCTTTTTCTGTCAATATTTTTTCTAATCATATCTTTTTAGTTTCCCTATTCTAAAAAAAAAACGGATTGCCAATAGTGAAAACTAATTCCATGCATATTTATAAACAACCTTTTCCATTCCTATTTAGCTCCAGTTACTTCATAATTACAAAATAATTCTTTCTCTGGCACCTATCTTTATATTGAAATATATTGCAATCACCTACTAGTCTTTGATTCAAAATTTCCCAAAACAATTCCCTATCGTTTCCATTCTTCTCCATTCCTGATTCATTAACAACCATATCAACTACACTCAGCCTTATCATTACAACTCCAAAACTAAAATTTACATTTTAACCTGTATTCTTGTAATAGCAAAACTTAACAATTCCTAGGCCCTAAATCTCTCAACTAATATTACTCTTTTGGCCATCACATTTCTGAAAACAATACAGAAACTTCAAGCACGTTTACATAAATATAACTTTGAATTACAAAACAAACATTCTTACTTATACGTGGGTTATAGTATCTACTTCAGAACCACAAGCAGGTGCTATATGACACTTCTTTATTCGCATTTCTAGACTAGTATTTACTATAGCATCTTTTTTATAATTAATAGATACCCTATTATCCTTCATAGAATAGACCTCAAATAACGATGAAAAATTAATCAATATAAAATAGAATTTTATTCATGTTGTGAACTAATATGAATTTATCAGTTTAAATAACTCTCAAGAAGACCCATGCCATTAGTTTTCCGAATCAAGTGCACTTTTTCTTATTATTCAGTTCTACGAATAATTTTGTTGGTATCTATTACTATTTCCGCATATAAGAGAGGATAGCTTCCCTCAAATACCATATCAGCAATTCTACCCACTTATTTACTTTTTTGCAGACTTTTGTATCCAGTTTGGATTTGGAGTAAGGTATCCCTAAAATGTGTTAAGAGAAAATTTATTAATTTAGAAGTGTACTATTCTTTATTTCATAGTGGTATGTGGCTTTTAGACAACCAATAATTAAATTGCTTTACAGGGAGTTGTCTACTGTGGTAGGTGTGTAAGAATACTCCCACCATGCGTCTTGCTTGTCGTTGAAAGCGAATAATAAGACAGCTGCTGCGTTGCAGTCTTGCATTTTAAAGAAAGGCTAGGCCACTGTCATTAACTGAAAAATGCTGCATTACAGTTGGACTTTTTAGTCGAAGGTTATGACTAACGCCAGTAACTTCGATTGATGTAAAACCCCACAGCTAAATTATAAACCATGCCTGATGCTATTAGAGTGCACATCAGGCAACCTACCCCTTAATGTTAAGATAACGATGGGAAACAAGAATGTTATTGCAGATTCATGTGAAAAACATTGAAACTTTTTAATATGTGGTTATTAAGCAGTAATTAACCTTTGATCAGTTATTAGATTGGTTTTCTTGTTCTTATTGGCTATTTGGAATGTCAAAGATGTATTATCTGCTACATTATCATTAAAAATATTTACTGAAAAATGAACTTGAAAACAAACTTAAATCATACAAAGTAAAGAGAAGTATATGAATCTGAATATATTATACAAGAGCATTTTCTATCATAATATTTTGAAAACATGTCAAAAGTTTTCATTGGCAAGAATTTAAAAGAATTGCATAATTCAATGTTACAGTTAAGACAACCATAAACGTTTTAGCATTTGTCTTTTGTTTCTTAAAACAACTATTTGTAAAGAATAACTTATAGGCAACAATATAATGTTGGATAAAAATATATTCAAATTGGTTACTTAATAAAATACGCAACAGATTCTTAGTACATTAGGGGAATGCCATTTTCAGTTAAGAATTATAAATTTTGAAAGTTCATGGTTGTACATCTTTAAAATGTAGAAAATACAAAATACATTTATGATGAGAGAGAGAGAGAGAGAGAGAGAGAGAGAGAGAGAGAGAGAGAGAGAGAGAGAGAGAGAGAGAGAGAGAGAGAGAGTTTCAAAAACAAACTGCGAAATTGGAATTTGGTTACACATCATTATTTGCGATTATATGCAAATATATATATATATATATATATATATATATATATATATATATATATATATATATATATATATATATATATATATATATATACATATATACACATATATATAAGGTTGGTCAGGGAACCAGTCTTGAGGCATTCTCCTCTGTATACACCTGACAACACTGAGATTACCAAACAAATCTTCATCACTCAAGGGGTTAACTACTGCAATGTAATTGTTCAGTGACTACTTTCTTCTTGGTAAGCAGCTCTTCTAGGAGAAAGACACCAAAATCGAACCATTATTCTCGTCTTGGCTAGTGCCATAAACTCTGTACTATGGTCTTTCACTGTCTTGGGTTAAAGTTCTCTTCCTTGAGGGTACACTCGGGCACACAATTCTACCTTATTTCTGTTCCTCTTGTTCTTTTTAAATTTTTATATTTTATCTATGAAAGATCTAATTTTATGTTGTTTCTGTTCTTAAAAATATTATTGTGATTGTTCATTATTTCTCTTGTAGTTTAATTATTTTCTTTTTTCATTTCCTCGCTGGGCTATTTTTCCCTGTTGGAGCCCTGTTGCTTATAGCTTCCTGCTCTTCCAAATAAGGTTGAAGCTTAGCTTGTAATAATAATAATAATAATAATAATAATAATAATAATAATAATAATAATAATAACACAGCACATTTCGTTGAACGAAAAATTTTTACTGTCTTAACTTTAGTCTTTTCCAGTTTCTTGTTGTTCTGGGCATGGAGTTCTTAAGATGATAAGAGGTTGCCTTTGAAAAAATATTCTTTCATTTTTCTCTCCATTACAAAGTGCAGATATTAACAACTTTATCTGAATAAACCTTCTGGTGATAAAACATTTGTGATTTTACCTTTTAGCGATGTTAGATTACAAATTAAAAAAAAAACACACACACACACTCAGCAAGAAACTCTTAAATGATTTAAAACATGAAATACGAGATGAATAGTATATATCACAAACTCTTAACAAACATTGAGAGAGAGAGAGAGAGAGAAAGAGAGAGTGAGAGAGAGAGAGAGAGAGAGAGAGAGAGAGAGAGAGAGAGAGAGAGAGAGAGAGAGAGAGAGAGAGAGAGAGAGAGTGTGTGTCTCCAATTAAAACACGAAAATTGCGTCTTATTTTCCCACAGGAAGACTATCAAAGCATTCCTTATTCATGACTGTAATTTTGACAATAGCTTTTACCGATTCAAATACTCCCGTGAATTCCATAATTTACTTAATGAGGAAACGCAGTCATGTGTTTCACGTTTTGGAAAATAATCGTTACGGAAAAATTTATTACAACACATCAAAACGTCTAAACGAAACTTTACAGCAATTAAAAATTAACGAGTTAATGTGGCATTCATTAGTGGCAGTTCCCAACGCACCAAAAAGTTGCAAGGAATTTATAATGAGTTTAGCTCCGATAAGGGATCATAATCATCGCCCGAGTGATATGAGGAATTTTTTCATATGTGTGAGAGAGAGAGAGAGAGAGAGAGAGAGAGAGAGAGAGAGAGAGAGAGAGAGATTTTTCTGATTCATTAGGATGAACAAGATCATATATATCAAATGGAAAGTTCTCCACAGCGATACCTGGAATTTGTGTGAGTGTGTGTGTGTGTGTAGATGATAAGGAAAGTTCTTAGTGATTTGTTTATTGAAAGCAATATCTAGCGGTAGTTGAAATAGCGATGTTTAGGTACAATGCTGTTTTTTTAATACATTCTTTAAATCAAAGTTTGTCCATATAAAAACTTGAACTAAACAACAATTTGCTGAAACTTATTGTACCATGATGAAAAGTCCAATACCTAGCTATGGATTCAAACACACACATACATATATATATATATATATATATATATTTATATATATACTCTATATATATGTATGTATATATACAGTATATATATGTATACATATATATATATATATATATATATATATATATATATATATATATATATATATATACACACATTATATATATTATATTTGAGTGTGTTTTATCATACTGATAAAAAAATTTTAGGAGCATCAGAAAAGTTCTGCATAATTGTTACGTTTTAAAAAGGAGACATTCAATTTCTCAGCAAAATGAACTCCGCTGGCGTCTTTCCCGTCCCTTCTCCCTTGGGAAATTAAGTATTCATTTTGTGTGTTCATTTTCCTTCTTCTAAAACATACTGCTGACATAAAAAGAAAAATAACAACAAATGAATATATAAGTGAATATTGTGTAGAAAAAAAAACTTATTTTTCTTTATAAAGTCAAAATCATTTCCGTTCCGTAACTAATTAATTATGAACTATTTTTTTCCAGTTAGCTGGAATACATGAGTTTAGTTTTTTTTTTCTTTCTTAATCGGTCTATTCAATTGATAAAAACTGAACTCTTTAAGTCTAAGATTCTGCCAACTCATAATAATATAATGCTCATTTGTAAATCTAATTGCATGTCCTAGTCATGAGGATCCTATAGCAAAGGAGATTTCGAGATTTCAGATAAAATTATTATTACGGTCTAAGCTACAACTCTAATGGGAAAAATCTTATGCTAGAGGGCAAAAGGCTCCAACAGACGAAGCTATTACATTCCTATATGCAAAACAATAAAAAAATATAAAACACTGAGATCAGTAACATCGTTAAAATAGATTATAGATATATAAATGATAATGATAACCGCGAGAGTTATGGGGTCTTTTGACTTGCTAGACAGTACTACATTGGATCCTTCTCTCTGGATACTGTTCATTTTCCCATTGCCTAGATACACACACTGAATAGTCTGGCCTATTCTTTACATATTCTCCTCTGTCCTCATATACCTGACAACAGTGAGATTACCAAACAATTCTTAATCACCCACGGGATTACTGCACTGTAATTGTTCAGTGCCCACTTTCATCTTGGTAAGGGTAGAAGAGACTCTTTAACTATGGTAA
>NC_090748.1:72393016-72413016 GCF_036898095.1 Palaemon carinicauda
ATGAAATACGGAAGATTGTTAAAATTATTAAAAATAAATAAGCACTGGTTAAAGAAGATAGATTTGAATGATGTGTGTGTGTGGGGGGGGGGGGGCGTTCAGCCCACCATATCTGTAGGTATATTGACCGCGCATAGCAGACGATTAAATATAAGGATGGTAATGTATCATAAACTCGGCCCTGCATCAAGTTGGAAATTAACTGTGCGGTTCAGCGATGTAATAAAATACGTTACATTACGGTATATAGGTAAAACGAAATAACATTCTCTCTCTCTCTCTCTCTCTCTCTCTCTCTCTCTCTCTCTCTCTCTCTCTCTCTCTCTCTCTCTCTCTCTCTCTCTCTCAGACATAGATTCGAATCTACTTGAGTAGATGCAGCCAACATATCTTAATTCCCCTTTGCGTATGTTTATCCTCAGATAAAGTCAATTTAGTATATATGACTAGTTGAATATCATAAAGAGAATGTATGAATGTCATGAGTGTTAATGACAAAATTATCATAAACAGCCGTGTAATACACTATTAAAATCCGGTATTATCGTGAAGATGGATTGATTTTTATTCATGATAAACGTATTCCTCGATTCAAAGACTTAATTCCCGTTAGGTTATGATATTGCCTAGGTAGTGAATTCAATATTAAAAAGCATTTGTGGATCAATATTTGAATGAAATCATTCGTATATAAATACATGTACATATTACACACATATACTGTGTGTGTGTATGTATGTATATATGTATATATATATATATATATATATATATATATATATATATATATATATATATATATATATATATATATATACATATATATATATATATATATATATATATATATATATATATATATATCATATAATATATATATATATATATATATATATATATATATATATATATACATATATATATATATATATATATATATATATATATATATATATATATATATATATATATATATATAATGTTTGTATGTTTGTGAGTGTGATCAAGATGAACTAAACTTTCTTTGAAGGATGCGGACTAATCTAGCATAAAGGAACTCATTGATAACTTAATATCTAGAAAACACACATTCGTTGTGTATGAGAAAGTTGACGTTTGGAGATGCAAGCAAGTGTAAAAGTACAAATGATCATTAACAGATAATTGCCTTCCAAAACATAGAAATTACGACCACAGAAGCCCCTATATATTGAGATAGACATGTCCAAGGGAAATAGAAATGATTCTCGAGAAATTGCATTATTATTATTATTATTATTATTATTATTATTATTATTATTATTATTATTATTATCTTATTATCATTATTACTAGTTGAGCTTCAACCCTAGTTCGAAAGACAGGATGCTATAAGGCCAAGGGCTACACCAGGGAAAATAACCCAATGAGGAAAGAAAATGAAGAAACAGATGGAATAGTGTGCCTCAGTGTACCCTTAAGCAAGATTGATTGAGTGAAAGTTTTCTGGGATCATGACATCTAAGGTCATTGACGCCGATAGCATTTTTATATATGAAAAACAAAAGAGAATTCAATTAAAACCATAAAAGTTAAGATGTCATCATAAAAGTTAAATAGTTTTTAGAAGACCTGCTTCTGAAATAAATCTAAAAATGCCGCTCGCATAGTAGGACACATCATATCCAAGAATCTTAGCAAGGATGAACCTGCCATCCTCACCTCGAGCCTCAAACATATCTATTTCTTAAGTTATTATAATTAGGGCATTCGGTCAACAGATGCCTCACTGTTAAAGGTACCAAACAGTCGTCGCAATACCGCTGGCGTTGGCTCTTCAGAAGAAACTCGTGTGTCAACCGAGAATGACCAATACGGAGACGACAAAGAATCGTCTCCCATTTTCGGGGCATCATGTCATACCTCCAATGAGATATGACATTTTTTACTTCTCTCATTTTATTGCCATCTACACTATCCCAGTGTTGCTGCCATTTATTAAAAAACAATTTCTTCATGGTAGGTAGGAAATCATTACAGGGAATGGGATACCTTCTTGGTAGCAAATCGGATGCCGCATTCTTCGCCAGTAAATTTGCCTTCTTATTCCCAGACACACCTACATGTGCTGGAACCCAACTAAATCGAACCATTATACCTCTCAGTTCAATAATAAAAAGCCATTCTAAAATCTTTAAAACTAGAGGATTACTAAAATTAAAAACTTCATAAGCTTGAAGAACACTCCTTGCATCACTACAAATTGTAAAATTACCCTTCTTCTCCAACGCTATTTTCTCAATAGCGGTTCGTATCCCATACAGTTCGGCAGTAAGTATGGAAGCCTTAAGAGGAAGAGCACCTCGACTATTAAATCAATAACTATGTACTCCAAATCCAACCCCAGCATCAGATTTGGAGCCATCAATATATATAAATGTCGATCCCCTATGTTCTGTAACTTGTCCCTTAAAAAGAGACCTGGATTCTACGTCAGTCATATTCTTCTCAACTCCAATAATGTATTTACAAAAAAGGTACCTCTGGTAATTTCCTTGGAGGCGTTGATGATACCTTAAATGGAAGCACCTTAATTCCAATCATACAAGACTGTTTAATAATTGTTTCACCCAAAAGCCATAAGGTTGAGGAGATTTCGGGTGCAGCTCAAAGTATGTTGAGTGCCTTACAAGGCTTGCAGTCTGAAAGGCTAAAGAATTAGGGAGTTTTTGCAATCTAAACCAATAACGAATAATAGAAGACATTCGGTAAAGGTCTAGAGGGAACTCTCCAGCATCAACAAGGAGACTTGGGATAGGCGAGGTTATAAACGCTCCTCTGGACAATCTAATACCAGCATGATGGTATTTAATCTACTATTTTTAATTGGCTTGGGGTGGCTGAGGAGTATATTTCACATCTATAACTAATTTTGGAAAAAATCAAGGCCTTGTATAATTTTAAAATAGTATTGCGGTGTGCCCCCCATGATGTATGGGATAATACTTTTAAAAGATTCAGAGCCTCAAGACATTTTGCTTTTAACGCTTTTAAGTAAGAAACCCATGTAAGACTACAATCAAATATCAAATCTAAAAATTTAGCTTCACTTACACATGGGATCCGTTGACCTTTAATGTATATATCCAGGTCTGGATGTACTCCACGGATACGACAGAAATATACAATAGTAGTTCTACTTGCCGAGAACTTAAATCCATTTATATCGGCCCACTGGACAATTTTGTCAATTGAGAGTTGTAGTTTTCTCTCAACCATTGCCATTCTAGCTCCACCAAATGATATGGAGAGATCATCCACAAACAATGGTGAGAGAACATCCCGGGGAATGGCTGAAGATATCCCATTAATTGCTAGTGTAAACAGGGTTACACTCAGCACACTACCCTAAGGAACTCCTTCTTCCTGACATTTTCTCTCTGATAGTTTCCCTAACTCCCACTTGAAAAACTATGTGAAAAAAATGACTGAATAAATAGTGGCAGCTCTCCTCTCAATCCAAACTCATGAAATGTTTCAAGTATACCATATCTCCATGTAGTATCATAAGCCTTTACAAGGTCAAAAAAGTGCCACATGTTGTTGTATGAAAGCAAAGGCTTCACAAATAGAGGACTCAAGTCGTATCAAAACATCAGTTGTTGAGTGCATTTTCCTGAATCCACATTGAATGGGTGATAAAATACTCTTCTTTTTAAGGTACCACATCAGCCTTGCATTGACCATCTTCTCCATAATTTTACATAAACAAGATGTCAATGCAATCCGTCGATAGTTTGCTGCTAAAAACTTGACCTTACGGTTTTAAAAAGGCTAAAATAATTGCTAATTCCCAAACACTTGAATAACTATGATCATGCCATATTCTATTAATAATGCTTAAAATAAATAACTTTGTATTAAAATGTACATGTTTACTCATTGCATATGGAATTCCATCGGGTCCAGGGGCTGTATCGTTGCAATGAGCAAGTGCGGAATCAAATTCTCTTTCAGTAAAAGAAGAATTATACGACTCTTCCCTTCCTGTTGCAAAATTTTAAATTTTCTTATCTTCAATGCTCCTATACTGGTGACCAGGAGCTTCTTCCTACTTGCATGATACATTTGAAAAATGATCAGCCAGGGCATTGCTAACATCCTTTGCATCAGTTACATACTGACCCTTCACCCTCAACACTGGTGGTGGGTTGGGGGTGAATTTGCCAGCTATCTTTTTTACTTTCCTCCACACAGAAGATGGTGGTGTTCTACTGTTAATGGAGGAAACAAAAGACATCCATGACCGGCGCCTAGCTTCTTTCATGGCCCGACAGAACTGTGCTCTACATTTCTTGTATATAAATAAATTCTCACCAGTTCGGCGTCTACGCAATTGTGTTAGAGATGATCTTGTGGCACTGTGCAGGGCAGTTAGTTCTGAAGACCACCAGGGAACTGGTCGCCATTTGAATAACCCTGTTGTACTGGAACTGAATTGACTCCTACTGTATGGAGAGTTCCATTCAGTAGGTCTATGGCATCATCAATACTTTAAAACTGTTCTGCACTCCCCTCGATTTCACTTAGCTCAAAAAATTTAACCCAGTCTGCCTTGTCAAGATTTCATCGTGACGATCTTTGTAAAGGCAGACCCTTGTTGGTGTTTATAATGATTGGTGCATGATCACTAGTATGCCAATCATGTAATGTTCTCCAATCGAAATCAAGAAAGCAGTTAGAGCCTGCAATTGAAAGGTCAATGCATGACAAGGTACCTGTCTGAACATGGAAGTGTGTGGGCTCTCCTGTATTAAGATGTCCGACATCCTCTTTCTCCACAATTGATGAGATAATATTGCCCCTTGTGTTTGCCAAAACATCACCCCGTAAAGGATGTCTACCATTCAAATCTCCCAGTAAGAGAAAAGGTTGAGGGAGTTGTTGAATGACCTCTACTAAATCTTCATATAAAATATTATCATTTGGAGGTAAGTACAGAGAGCATATTGTATATTTTCTCCCTATATCAATTTGTACAACATCTCGATGAAGGTACATGAGACTTCCGCCATGGCTCCCTGCTTGTTGATTATATGGTTGATTTTATAGCCAACATACTCTCGAGGATTAGGAGTGTTAGCATCAAGCTTACTTTCCTGTAGACATACAATTATGGGGAAATGTTCATGAATTAGGAGCTTAAGTTCTTCATATATTTCACCCTTAAACCCTGACAGTTCCATTGCAAAATGGAGGAGAAAACTATGAATTACTTCTGGATGAGGTCTTCCCATTAGCAGTTTTTAATCTAACATTATTACCAGTAGGTTTCTTCAGAGATGGTCCTGTTATGTTGGGTTTTACGTTTGTGTTTTTCTTTGTATCCCTTTGATCTATTTGTTGAGGCGGATGGTGGACCTCAACTTGTATTTCTGATTTATTCAGTTTATCTTCTGGTTCATTAGAAACATCAACAGACAAAACATCAAATTTATTTGACGTCATAACATTAATGTTTCTAATGGGGGGGGGAAGAGAGAGATGGAGGTCTCTCTTTTTACGATTAACAGATGGTGGGATTCTAGGTTTTTGCACCTTTCCCACAACAGGTGCATCAGGTAAGTTGGTCTTAAGCGGAACCTCCATCAAATCAGGCAAGTACATGGCCTGAGAGAGGTTTGTACTAGTTTTTGTAATGGGGGACGAAGGCTGTACAACAATGGGCAATACCTAAGGTGCTAATACACAGTGGTAAAGCCTCAGGATGTAATATGGTTACCTCATTATTTGGCATTTTATCAGATGGTATTTTTATTTTTCTAGAGCAATTGGCAGTACTAAGTTGGTTTGATTTTAATGCCTTATATAGGTATTTAATTTATTTAATAGTCTTTTGGCATGTCCCACACTTATATGTTCTAAATTCCATTTGTTGAGGGCAGCTTCTTCCAACTTATATAGCTCGCAGCTCCTGTCTGTGGATTTATGATTTGAGTTGCAATTTAAACACCTGGCTCAAAGTACACATTCTCCATGGTAAGATTTGGAGCAAATACCACACATTTTCTCATTTTTGCAAACTTTAAACGGGTGCCCACGTTTAAAACAATTAGAGCATTGCAGTGGCCTCTGCTTGAAGGGTCTTACTTTAATAATTTCGTTTTCAATAATAATATGGAGAGGTACTTTAGCATCCTGGAACGTAAGGATTATCATTGATGTACCTGTGACTTTGTGAACTTTCCATACATTCATTGGACAGATGGCTAGTATCTCCTCCTCTGTAAATTCATACAGATCTCTGTTAAAAACTACTCCCCTTCTGTAGCTAAAATTCAGGTGCGGTTTGACATTTAACTTAATATCATCATTAGATGTTTTCAGGTTGGACAGTATTACAGACTGTGTACTTGATTTGGCATGGATTAGGAAACTTTTTCTGAATCAATTTGCATATTTTAAAATAATTACTTGTAACCCCCTTTGATTCCCCTATAAGACACATTGGTGGTTTTGGCTTTCTCTGGGAGGGCATAACTAAATCTGCGTCTTTTTCCAACCAATCAGCAGGCCTATATACATCCAAATCCTTTGGTATCTTATCGCAGAGAGCATCCGCGACATTCAAGTTATTAATTCTAATATCATTCATATTACTTATTGCACTAAATGCTTCGTCTTAACTACTGTAAGATATCCATGAATCCCATTTTTCATCTTCAAGTTTCATCCTTATTTCTTTTATACATCCATAGCACTCAAATACTTTATATAGATCATCGTAGTTTGTCTCTATTGGAATTTGGGTAACATGAAGGATTCAAAGTTTCCTCGTATTACCCAGATTACTCAAGTTTGGAATATTAGTAGAATGGTCCTTTCCCCTTCCGAGATCATCAACAGAACTTTCCCTATTCACATTATCAGAGGTCCTCAACAGTGCCGGGGGGGGGGGAGTCAGTAAATCCAGGGAATGGGGAGTCAGCGTTTGAAGGGTCCATAGTTAAGGGTGATATTTTCTTTAAGCTTTTTGTTGTTTTTTGTTGGTTTACCTGCTTGAGAGTTTTAAGAAAGTATCATACGTTGGAAAGGAAATCTGCATTCTCCACTATCGGCACAATGAGAGTATACTTCCCAGATGGTCCATTCCATACCCTACCCGAAGGATAGCACCAAAACAGATATAGAGGCACAGGTGTAAGCTAAACCCGCCTGTTAGGACTGAGACCAAGGAAATATGGAACCATCCTCCCCTTATCTGAAATGATGGGCTTCCGGCCAGAAGCCAAGAGTCCCACCTCAAGGATTGGATCCCCCAGATTCCGATGACCCAACCCCTAAGAGTAGTTCCGCCAAAAAGGTCCAAATCATCTTCGGGATGGCTGAGATCATCCAATATTCTCATATATAGCTTTAAATGCATATACCTCCCAACCATGATCCATTCTCTCATTCATCCAAGCAGGCAGTAATAACGAATGTGGAGATATCCACGCCATTTAATTAAAATAAAAATAAAGATAAATAAATAAGTGAAGAAATCAAATATAAATATATATACATATACATATGTATATATATATATATATATATATATATATATATATATATATACATATATATATATATATATATATATATATATATATATATATATATATATATATATATATATATATATATATATAAACTTAAGAGAAATAATACTCATAGAGTTAGGACAGCAAGACAACAGAAGGTTGATAAAATTAGGAGAAGGTCGAAGTAATATTGAGCAGAAGAAATAGAGGAAAGGGAGAGAAATTCAGATTCGAACTTGGGGAGCGATTTCCCCAAGTTCAAGAGCCCTCTTGCCCGGCACAATTCTTCAACGATATGAAGAAACCACATGACTGCAAGAGAACTCTAATTCAAGACAGTGGAAGATCATAGTACAGAGGCTATGGCACTACCCAAGAATACGGAACAATGATTTGATATTGCTTACCATAGCTAAAGTGTCTCTTCTGCCCTTTACCAAGAGTAGAATGGCCAATGAACAATTATCGTAAAGTAGTTAACCCATCGAGTGAAGAAGAATTTTTTGGTTATCTTGGTGTTTTCAGAGGAGCAGACTATGTAAAGAATGGGACCTACTATTCGGTGTATGTGTAGGCAAAGGAAAAAATACCCATAACTAGAGAGGGATCCAATGTAGTACAGTCTGGCCAGTCGACGGACCCAATAACTCTCTATTCGTAGTATCTCAACGGGTTTCTTGTGCCTTTACCAACCTACAACATAGTGCAATAAATATTCTGAAATGGTGACCTTTAACATCAAACTTCAATACCTCAAAATTACCACATACAAAAAAACGGAAGACACAGTACAAAATAGCGTGCCGATATATATTAGTCTGGATCTAAATTGAAAATTTACATATAAATCCATAACATTCCATCGAGATTACTTATCCAAATTATTCTTTTCGAAATCTCGAATCAAATGGCATTAGTAAAAACAAATACATGAACTCTGGCATTGAGAATCAATTAATTAATTACGAAATCTTTACAGACATAGAAATAATTCTATATTACATCTAACAACCGCTACATACTTCAGTTCTCGACTTTGAAATATTGCCAATAATAAAATCCTTCTACAACACTGTCTATCACCAATAATAATATTCTGAACTATAATGAAAAAACTCGTAATTGGGGTGGCGTTATCATCTATCATGTCGCATTATAAATTCAATTATTACTCTTATTTTGCTGAATAAAAAAGAAAGATATACGATTCCATTAATACAAAAGACGGCTTCAATAATAACATCAACATTCCATAAAATATCGGGCAGAGGCTGGAAAACCCATCGAGATTATTACCTCATAAAAGGGTACTCACCCTTTGTGTTCGTTATTTTCTGTACTCAAATATTCAGATTCTAACAACCACTGTCGGAGTAAATCAATCACAGATTCATACACAATATCTTTTGATGACAGAATATGCGTTTTTTTCTGACTTTATATTTGATATTTCATGCAGCATAAAAATTCATAATAAAAGAGCTCAAAAAAAGGTAGCTTTAACATAAACAAGTAGCCCATAATAGCATGAATAACACCATGTGCTTGGTATTGTCAAGAACGGAAAATATCACTTTAATATTTACAATAATTTTCATAATTGTGTCGTAAGAGAATATAGTAACATAAATGCGAATATTTTTTGTAAGGTCCCTTAGCACTGTGCAGTAATGTCATCTAACCTCTCTTATTGTATTCTATGGTGTACCACACGGGTACCACAAGCTCGAAACCCCGTAACGGTATTTACTTTACTTTACTTTGATGGCTGCTTTTCTAGTCCCATACAACAGGAGAACCCCACTCTCTACAGGACCTCCGATGTCGTTTTACCTTGTTCGTTCAGAGTATTTATCGTTTCAGATCACGAATTGTTCATTTACTGTTAAATCGTCACTGTTGTAAGACTGTTTAAATAAGAAAGTCTTCAGTTTCCTCTTGAAAGCCTTAATGTCTTCAATCATTCGAATGTTTTGTGGGAGCTTATTATATAGTCTCGGGTCCGTATATTTAAAGACTCTGGAGCCTAAGGTAGACATATATCAAAGTTCCAACAGTTTGAAACCATCTGTAACTATTCTCGTGTCGACACGATTTGTGGGCTGCGCAATATGTAGCAATTCTCTTAAGTATTTTGGACGACCAGTTATGATAACTTGGTGGGTTATTGAACATATTTTAAATTCAATTCTCGCTTTAATCGGCAGCTAGTGTAAATCGATTAGTATAGGGGTGATCCTTTCTCTAGGTGGTACACCTTTTATCAGTCTTGCTCCTCTGTTTATTTTGTTTTTTTAATTTCTTAAGTTGCACTTTTGGTAAATTGTAATAGATAGAGTTGCAGTAGTTAATCCTGGTAATAACACAGTTTATCACTAGTTTCTTTACACAATTTTCGTCCAGATACTTTTTTTAAAAACGCAATATTTCCTAGATAATAACCAGCAGTTTTTATTATATTATTTATTTGGGCATTTATAGACAGGTTACAGTCAAGAAATACACATAGATCTCGAACTTTACTAGATATCGGCACTGAGTCCTTATCTATGATCATTTGAAATCACCCAAGTTTCTCACGCTGTTTCTCTTGCCCACCACCATGAATTCAGTTTTGTTCTCATTTAATTTTAGTTGTTTAAATATCATCCATTCTCTAACACTATCAAGGATTTGGTTTAGAGTTTCAGTAGTGTCATCTATATCATTTATGGAGAAGTAAAATTATTTGTCATCCGCAAATAGTTTGAACTTCACGCCATGCCTTTGTAGTATTTTCAATAGACTAATAGTATAGATGCAGACTAAGATTGGGCCAAGAACACTCTCCTGAGGTACCCCTCTTGTTAAGGGTTCATATGATGAATAAGAGTTTCCAATTTGTAAACAGTAATTTCTACCAACTAAGCAGTCTTTTAAGTATTCGAAGGCTTGATTCTTCAACGCCGATGGACCGTAGATCATTTAGTTGCAGTTCATGCACAACTGTATCAAAAGTAGCACTGAGATCGAGCAGTATTAAAATACCACATTTATTTTCATCCATCATTTCCAGCATATCATTTACAACAGTATAGTATAGAGTATAGTTTTCTGTACGCAGCTTGGTTGTCAGGCAAAGCTTCTATTACTTCTAAGTGATTGACTAGTTGTTCAAGAATTACATATTCAAACACTTTTGAAACAAAGAACAGATTCGAACAGATCCCTTTTTTTTTACAGATATCAGCATTATAAGATGATCTTGAGCTATTCCAAAACCTACTAAAACTAAGCTTTGTTTTCCATTTCTGAGGAATATCAATGAAACTTTGTGCAGAGTAGAGATGGATATAAAGATGACCTTCAGAAGCATTTGTTAACTATCAAACAATAATCATATATGATGATTGTTCTTTTATACAACGCAAACGATCAACGGGCCCTTAATACTAAATTTTTATTTTGCTGTAATAGACGAAATAAAAATTCCGATAAGATGAACGATTTAGTTTGCAGCATAACAACAGAACATTATTTTTTCTTTTAAATATATATTAGTACAAGCTTCAATTGTCATTTGCAAATTTCTATTCGATGTTCTATATAATGAAGTGTAATTATTTTCTTGTTAACTCTGTTGTTTCCTCTTTTCTAATTTACATATGGGAGGTTTCTCATACCATCGCCAGAGTGAAATGCAGCTCCTCTGAGAAACTTTGGATAACTCCTTTGACTATAACAGTGACAGTTCTATGAATACATAATACGGCTCCGTTTAACACCTTTAGAATTCAGAAAGTCGTGTCTAAATTCCTCAGTCGCAGAAATGATTGACTTAACCTTAAAAGTTTCTATAAAAAACTAAAGAGCTTTTGTTGCTCTCAAATGTCACTGATATAAAACAAATATTGTTCTTAAACAGAATATGTAAAGACCTATGCTATCAAAACTTTTAAAAACAACCAGTACATTCAAATATCTATTCTATTACAACAATGTTTGAGACCAGCGCTTCTGATAAAAATAAAAAAATCCAAAGTCCGAAAACAAAATGATGTACCTGAAAGAAGATTTTTGAAAATAGGGACACTGTATAATTCAAACTTATGTCGATCTTCATAAGGTTATGTTCAAATCTTAATGAAAATTTATATTACTATGTTTATACTTATGCTGTATGCATACTTCAATTCCAAACATCCAGTATAAAAATCAATATTAACATGAGAGAGAGAGAGAGAGAGAGAGAGAGAGAGAGAGAGAGAGAGAGAGAGAGAGAGAGAGAGAGAGAGATGAGAAAGGAAGATTTCTGCTTAAGTACAGTTAAATTCAACAGTCCGCCGACACCTTCGCCCTCATTAGCCGGTTAGCTTAAGGCCCTATACACTGACTGGGAACGTAGTATAGTGGTCACCAAGTTTCGGCAGACTATTAAATTTGACTGTTCCATCAAAGCTTTCACACCATTGACTGTAAACCTATGAAACTTTTAACATGTGATGAAATTAATTTTGAAGTAAACTAGAGAGGTATTTCTATGATATCTAAGGATTCAAGTACGTTTTATTCAATCAACGGAATTAACATTTCATTTTCAATGGATTCAAGAATATTCACTAAATTATAAAATTACTAATTATATAAATTCTTGTTTGGTGATAATTATTTTATCTTCTCTATGCGAAACATCACGTAACTGTCACCTTTGGTCTTATCTAAATGGTATAAGTTGAACTGCTAGTGACTACATAACTGTGCATCCCAGGACCAACACAAAATGGCTTAAGCTCATCTGTTGGTGTCTACATAACAACCTAACCTGGTACATACCAAAATGGCATAAGCTTTACTCTTAGTGACTACGTAACTGTCACTCCTGGTCCAATCCAAAAAGGCATAAACTCAACTCTTAGTGTCTACATAACTGTCACCCATGGTACAATACAAAATGACAGGAGCTTAACTGTTAGTGTCTACATAAATGTCACCATTGGTTCAACTATAAATGGCATAAGCTCAACTGCTAGTGACTATGGAATTCTCGCACCTAGTCCAACCCAAAATCGCAAAGTTCAACTGTTAGTGACTACGTAACTTTCTAACTTTCATCCCTGGACCAACCCAAGATGGCATAAGCCCAACTGTTAGTGTCTACATAACTGTCAATCGTGGTACATTCCAATGCTAAATGTTCATTTGTGCTTTAACTTCAGAGGTAAAATGAGAGACATAACTATCAGACACATGTCCGCATGCTAAAAACCAGTTTCTTACGTATCAGGTTAGATATTAGAGAACAGGAATTCGAACATATATATGCTACTAAGTCGATATTAATTCTTTTTATCTCGTTTGATGACGGAGACCATTAAGTCAGTGCCATCCATATTTCTACCCAATTCCATTTGGGTGTAAATTACTGTTACATATATAATTTGAAAAAAGAACAGGTAACACGATATACATTACACAATTAGCATGGTGTATACACCTTAATTCAAATTCTAAGCACATGACTGTATTTCATAGGTATATATACAATAGAAATAAAATATCACGCACTATGAAGGAGTACACTCAATCGCGGATATCCACGTTCAAACCTGAAAAATAGTCTCAAATGTTGGAATGTAGTAGGACCACTATATTACACTATTTCTTATTCAACCTATGATAATGCCAAATTGAAGTGAATTTGACATGATGTGTCATTTTTTACTTAATACTATTTAATAGCAAACAATCAACTTCCTAAGTTACAGCTATTCATAAATAATGAATATGACCTACTGAATTCAGCAAGCTTTGTACATGATATTTCACCACAATTGTTATCTGTATATGAATAGTTTTGATATCACACCAGTCTTCACGATCTTACCGTTGCGGTTGATGATTGCAATCATTTTATTGAAGAAAAAATCTTTATCGATAAAGATTGTTTCACTGGTTTACTATGGTTAATTTAAAGATATTTCTTGAAATTACGATGCATGACACCAACTTTCTTTTTTTTCAACATTATATCAACCTCAATAAGTTGCAGTATCCATGGGGGTAACCATTAAACCGTACAATGACTAAAGAACGTATGTTCTCTCTGGAAGAACAAGCGTGTCCCTTGGAATAATAGTCAAATATTCTGCATAAGACACTAATGCCTTTTCAAAATCCAAAGAAGATCTCGAAACTTTTCTACATAACTTCAATGGAGTACGCTCTAATTTACAGCTTGCGATGAATACGGCCATGAATATTAACCTAATATTTTAGACCTCTTGTTAAATGAACAGCCTGTGTCAACAATATTTTTGTCAGAAAAAAAAATACTGATTAAAGTACATACTTAACCGTTTCTATTCTTTTATATTTAAATCAAACAACACTGTCCTCTACCTGAAGATAATTTCGAAATTAAAATTCAACTTTTACTCTAATACCTGACAAATAATTCATATCCAATTTTGCTTCAAAAATACCTGAAATAGCTCCTAAACGACAACTTTCAACCCTGTCACCCAACACTTGCAGTATCTAAACTAATAATGTATGCTTGTATGCCTCAATTGATTTTACAAATTCAGAGAATAAAACCAGGCCATAAACATTTTAGTACCAATTGAAATGAGATTAATTCCACAAAAATCTAATATTCTGCGTCCACTAACTTCCCACAGATAAGTTGTACCTAACCAAAAGCATAGCTCAAAGTGAGGAATAAATCACATCTTAGAACATCTCATCATAAAAGATACCCCTTGGAAACCCAAAGCATTTTACAAATAAAAGGCCTATCAATCAGTTCTTGATGTTCAAAAGAGTTAGGCACATGACTATCTCTGAAAGCTTTTCAACCGATTTATTACTATTCTAGTCTTTATCTTTGTATGTTGCATATTTTAAAGAGCCGATCCCCATTTCTTATAAATCCGTGTATTTGCAGCCCTAAAGAGACATACAAAGTCTCCAAAATATGGTTTAGTTATCAAACTTGCGGAATATTATTCTGGCTTTTTTCCTCGGTTATTCCTTTTAAATATTTTTCATGTATAGTGCAGTATATACATACTCATACGGAGTAGATATATATACATACACACACACACACACACACACACATATATATATATATATATATATATATATATATATATATATATATATATATAGATAGATAGATAGATAGATAGAAGGATAGATAGATAGATGTAAGCGTGTGAGTGTTTGTTTACTTGTGGGTAAGTGTAGAGAAGAAAATAGCTACTTATGGATAAGAAAATTTCTACTATAAAATGTTATCTTTCATCAGAAGATGTGATTGTTCTTCCTGTTCGTCTGTAACAGGTCCAACATGTAAGGCGTGAACCATAGAAAAATGTTTAACAATATTATTATAATCAATAAAATGACTGTACAGAGGAATGTTTTTTCTTTTACCTTGCCTTCGACAATGAGGGGAGGGATTCAATAAATTAAAACATATCAATCAAGGCCACATTCATCTTATAACTGATGCTCTATGGATGAATACACAGTGAAGTAAAATTATTACAGCAATGGTCAGTATCTACAAATATGGAACACCAACAATGTCCTGAACCTACTATATACTCTGCTTTATTCTCCTTTATATAGCACACACTATTTATGGAAGACTTTCGAGGCCCTGCTTTCCTCATATATACTAAAACTCCTAAATTATTCAGTCTTGTCACGAACACAATATCATGGATTCCTTCCACATGACCAAACCTTTTTAAGATAGTCTCATCCAACGTCTATAAATGCATTATATAGACCTTGTTCTCATCCTCCCATTAACTTATATAAACTAACCTTTATATCACATCTGTGCATCTCCAAATATCTCGACCATGTCACATCAAATATTAATAGCAAATGGTTTCTTTATTAGCTTCAATTTTTTGTTCAAACATCATGCTGCAAGTTTTACTTATATTCAGTGATTCAATTATCTCATATTGCCATAACCCACGCAATAAAATCATTCCATATAACATAATTTGGATTATAAATGCCGACTGCATAACATGTATGAACCCAGAATAGAAATATATTTTTAATTAGATTTAATGAGGTGACATCGGTAGAATATATTATAGAAACGGAACATAATTGTAATCTACCCTTTTTAAAATTCAGTATTCACTTAGGCAATCGTTGGAGGAGGTTACACGAATAAATTTGCCTTTTTATATTTCCAGTCTGGTGTCAGCAAGAAAGTATAGAAATCAGTACTAAAATCCATTTTTAACCATTTCATATATGAAGCCATGAATATATAGATGAAAAAAAATGTCATGAAGTATACGCTTATAAAAATATGAATAGCAGATGCTGTACATATGGTCAACTAATAATGTTGAATAAGACTCTAAAAAATTTCCGAGAATTACGCTTAAACTTCAATCGAGAACTAAATTAGAATGTAGTCCTTTGAAATAATTCAGAAAAGTTTCTGGAGTTTCTTTAGATTTTGATATGGCATTCGTGTCTTTTGTAGAAGATCTGACGATTTTGCCAAGGGACATATTTCATCTTCCAGAGAGAATAAAGTTCTTTATCAATAATACGGTTTAATGGTTAGTTACCCCATGGTCACTGAAACGCTTAAATATTAAAACCTCATTTAGGCTATAAGAAATAGAGAATAACTGGAAAAAAATGCGGTGTGTTTCAGTTTTCCTTCTACAAATTTCTGGGACTGCGTTCGATTCCAGGCTACTTACCAAAACCTCGGCTAGCTTTACACAGATACCATCCTATTATAGGGTATGGGATTGGTAGCCATTCCTCTGAAGAACCTCTGAGGTATCAGAAAGCAGAACGTCTCGGTGACCACCTAACTTTAAACAGATGAAGGTCAATGATTTAAAGGTCATTGCTATAGATACTAACTGTATCAACTTTTGAGTATCACCCAAACCTCCTCCCTACCAAGCTAGGACCAGGGAGGACACTACAATAGCTGTTGATGACTCTGTACCAACCGTGTTTCACACAATTGTACATAATTCCTTTTGTATATATTATGCTTGTATCTTCGCTCCTCCCTCGCACTAAAACGAACATGAAAATTCCTGTCTGGTTTTTCCTCTGTGATATTGTCTGTCTTGTGAACTTGTCATGTCCTGTTGCCTTGAGGTTTTGTATATAAGGAGAGTGTTCCACAACAATATAACTCAGTTGATTGCATCCTGCCTTTGACTCACAACCCTTCTCTCGGCTCGTCACATTGGTGACCCCGGAAGTCGACTCGCTCCCACTGCCTTCCACCCCCACCTCCCTTGCCCCTCCATCGTTGGTAATATGACGGAGGCGGACTCTACCCCAGCAGTTGGCACTGCGGCCGCTCCATTGAAACTTTCACCGTTCGCTAGCGGAGAAGCGTTCGCTTGGTTTCAACGCGCTGAAGTCCACTTTCGTATCAGGGGCGTGACTCGCTCAACCACCAAAGCGGATTATGTTCTCGCGGCGATACCCGAGGACACCTTCCCAGAAATATCCGACTGGCTTTGTGAACAAGGAGACACCCCAATAGCGTATGACGACCTCAAATCATACCTTCTGCAGCAGTACTCGCCGTCGCCAGCCGCCCGTATAGCAAAGCTTTTTCAGCTCTCGCAACAACCGTTGGGGGACCAAAGGGCTTCGCTTGCCCTAAGGGAAATGACCAGTATCGCTCGCCTTCAACCTGCCGCAGACGGCTCTCCTCGTGAGGTGAACCTACTCCGTGCCCTTTGGATACGCCGTTTACCTGAACCTGTGCGCGCTGCCATACCCGATGTCGATAGTTTACCCATAAGGGACTTGATGACCAAAGCCGACGCCCTTAGGGACAGCCACTTCAAGACCTCCATCAACGCCTCCACCCCTGACGACGAGGATGCCTATTCAACGTACACTGACGCTGACATGAATGCTGTAGGACATACACGCCTACCCCGTGACGTGCCGAAGCGGCGACAAAGCCACCCACCACCCACCAATCGCTCACGCCCCAACGAACGACTTCTACAGCCACTTACTACCTCCCATCCGACGCAGTTTTGCTACTACCACTTCAGATTCGGGGCAACCGCGAAGAAATGTGCCAAAGATTGTCAGTGGCCAAAAAACGTGTAAGTAGGCCATCGCTTGTGGCGGTGGCCTCCCATGTTTCTAATCTTTTCTTTTTACAGGATGCAGGAACGGGCGTGCGATTTTTGGTAGACACGGGTGCTTGTCGTTCTCTTTTGCCAAGGAAACTCTTCAAGGCACAACGTAGTCTGTCTACATCTGCCGACGTCCGCTTGGTAGCTGCCAACGGATCTGCGATACCCACCTACGGTTACGAGAATCTCACATTATCGTTCGGAAACGGTAAATTCAATTGGAAGTTTCTCGTTGCTGACGTCACAATGCCAATCCTCGGTGCGGATTTCCTCTCTCATTTCCACCTTCTGGTCGATGTCGCCCACCGACGATTGGTCAACGCAGACTCGTACTTGTCGTCACCTCTTCAACCAGCCCCCTCTAACCTCGCTCTCCACATCAGCGCACCCACGGATGCCTACGCCCACCTCCTCACGTCGTACCCGGAAGTTTTCCGTCCACAACTTCGCCAAACGCCCACGGTTCCTGCCAAGCACGGTATTTATCACCATATCAAGACGACGGGACCCCCAGTCTTCGCAAAATTCAGACGTCTGGCACCGGAACGATTGGCAGCCGCCGCCAAACAAACGTTCGCCGAAATGGAGAAAATGGGCCTTTGCCAAAAGGCCTCCAGCCCATGGTCGTCACCCTTACACATCGTTCTGAAGAAAGACGGCTCCCTCCGTCCGTGCGGGGATTACAGGCGCCTGAACATGCAAACAGAACCGGATCACTACTCCCTCCCAAACATTGCCGATGTAACCTCCTACCTGCACAAAGCAAAGGTTTTCTCTACGCTCGACCTCCTGAAGGGGTATTATCAGGTGCCTATGAACCCAGAAGACATCCCCAAGATAGCCATCACCACTCCGTTTGGCACATACACCTTCAATTACTCTTCTTTTGGCCTTCGTAATGCTGGGGCAACGTTTCAACGTCTCATGGATGGCATCTTAGGGGACCTCCCTTTCTGTGTATGTTATGTGGACGACATACTTGTGTTCTCCTCCTCAAAAGAGGAACACCTCCGTCACCTGCGCATCGTGCTCGACCGCCTGCAACAAAACGGCCTTGTAGTCCGGTACGACAAGTGTACCTTTGGCGTCAACGAAGTGTCGTTCTTAGGGCACCGTATCACTCCTGAAGGAGTCCATCCCCTCCCTGAGAAGGTAGCAGCCGTTCAGAATTTCCCCACGCCCTCGACCATCAAAGCTCTGCAGGAATTCTTGGGCATGATCAACTATTATCACCGTTTTCTGCCAGCCATTGCCGCCACTCTTGCTCCCCTCTACGCCTCCCTCAAGGGCAAGCCAAAGGACTTGAAGTGGGGTCCCCTTCAAGAAGCAGCCTTCTGCAATGCAAAGAAGGCCCTATCAACTGCTGCGGCTCTCACTTTTCCTATCCCACACGCCACTCTCCTTCTCTCCAGCGATGCCAGCGACGTCGCTATTGGTGCAGTACTCGAGCAGGTGGTCAAAGGCTCGCCCCACCCATTGGCCTTCTTCAGCAGAAAACTGTCCAAGGCAGAATCGGGTTATTCTACCTTCGATCGAGAATTGCTGGCGGTGCACTTGGCTGTCCGTAACTTTCGCCATTTCTTAGAAGGTACGCCCTTCGTCATTCGCACAGACCACATGCCTCTGGTGCACGCCTTCACTCGTTCACTCGACAGTCTGACGCCTGGTCCGCCCGTCAACGCCGACATCTCTCCGCCGTGGCTGAATACAATTGCACCCTCCAATACGTCCCTGGGAAAATGAATCCCGTTGCCGATGCCCTGTCAAGAAACACGTTGGCTGCCGTTCAACTGGGATTGGATTACAACGCCCTGGCTGAAGCCCAACGACAGGATCCAGAGTATCAAGCTTGTAGGACATCCTGCACGTCCCTCCGTTGGGAGGATTTTCCCCTCGAAAACTCCAACACCACCCTCCTCTGTGACGTCAGTACTGGTAGACCGCGACCTTGGATTCCTGCTCCCATGCGCCGACAGGTGTTTGATTTCATCCACGGCCTTTCACATCCCTCGTGCCGTTCTACTGCACAGCTGCTGAAGGCAAAGTTCATTTGGCACGGCATTTCTAAGGATGCTAAGGATTGGGTCCATGCCTGTACTTCTTGCCAAACTTCCAAAGTACATCGACACACGGATTCAGGAGTGGGCACCTTTCCTCAACCTCAGCGTCGTTTCGCACACATTCACGTCGACGTTGTAGGCCCCCTACCCACATCACAAGGACATCGTTACCTGTTTACCGTCATCGACCGCTCCACTCGTTGGCCTGAAGCCATTCCCAT
>NC_090748.1:72418016-72423016 GCF_036898095.1 Palaemon carinicauda
ACTTTCATAAAATGGTGAGGAAAAAGCTCACTAGATTATGCGCTGCTGTAGAGTGGATGTTAAACGTTGCTTAATAATTATAATGGTGATATAATAGTTGTATATAAAACTAATTGTCATTTGGTTAAACCTAACCTTACAGAGACATAAATAGGTGTAAAAAGGCTGTTACCAATACTGAATATCAGTGAGTAGGCTAAAAAGACATATTTAGAAGATTATGTAAAATTTAAATCACGTTGGCAGAGAGTTAAAATGAGGAGTTTGTAAAACTCCAATACAGGACCATAAGGCCTTTAGGATTGGATATGGTATAAGATGGTAGAAAAAGGGATTAAAACCTAAATGTTGTGGTATAAAGAATATTCAGTGGAATATTCAAGGTACTATGGCAAAAATAGATGAAAATACAGGAGAATGCATAAGGTTGTTAAGAAAAACGTGAATAATTGTTTGATTGATTTGATGTTTTCTGGCATCCTGGCATAGAAGAACGTGTGAAGAAAAGATTAGAATGAAAGAAAAAACAAATAAAGGAGATTATGGGTGCAACACATTTAGGGAGAATAAGATGTTGATCTACAAGGAAATAAATACACAAATAATTAAATGAACGGATTCTATATTAGAAGCAAATGTAATCTGTCTGAACTAAATTCAGTGTGATGTACTATGTTCAACATTTTGTCTATGTGGAGGATAAACGAAAGGTAAAATTAAGTGAAAAAGAATTGAAAGTTTTATGATATGACTGAGAATACTTTTATAAGTAAATAAAGAAAGATAATCAAAATCTTAAAACAGTAAAAAGACATAATGAGTCAATATAATTAAAAGTGAGATGCTATGGCACGGAGATGAGAGAGAAATTCAAAGGCTGACTAGGGTCTGTGAAGTATATTTGGATGAGGGAAGGCTTTCAGATAAATGAATTAAAAAAAAATAATTGTTTTAATAAACAAAACTAATGTATATTGAGGAAACTATAAGAATTAAATGGTCATAATGTTTTTTAGTGCCCAGGGGAAGCCAAGACTAGCATTTCGTTTGGTACTGTGAGGTAGATGACAAAACAAATAATATAAGGAAAGACTATTGGGAATTTAAAAAGGGAAAGGAGCGTGGGGATCAAAACTATGCTATGATAAACATGCAAGAAGGTTTCAGGGAAATGGAAAAGTATATGACATACATGGTCTAGGGAAAACGAAATGTAAAATTGATACAGGCACTGTGTAGGATGTTGAGAATCTACTCATGTTCACTATGATTAGGTTTTAAATTCCGTTGGATTATTTGAGAAGTATGAAAGCTATAAATTTTTTAAAACCTTATAGTTTAAGAAAAAAAAATTCACTTGGCCCAAGTTCCATACGGCCACCATCTTAGATTTTACAAATCTGCTGCCATGATGAATGGATTTATTCTACATCCATGCTTCTAACTGACCTAGAGCTTTTATTTTGACAGTTAAACTATCATTTTCAATGCCAATAAATCCAATGTTTATAGTTACACACATGTTGCGACATTTCTTACAGCAGTTCATGCAAGTATTTACTAACTAGCACAAGGACATGTTTATATAGTAGTCTGATTATTGTGGGTTATGTATGCGAAACTGATTTCTGTAACCTAGATGTAAGATGGTGGGGGTGTGTTTTAAAAGTGTTATTTTGTATTTTTTCTGCATGATCTGAACATAAGAGACAAACCAAAGTGGAAGCAAAACAGCCCTCGAGCTGATTAAACTCCTTGACGTCTAACAACTGAACTAAGCATACTTACATATGGAAGATATCGAAACCAAACATGACAACATGTTTAGAACGGCAGGCTTGGAAAATTATGTATGTACATTCAACAGAAAGTGGCAGAAAGAAAAGATCTTCAAAGCCTTCTCACACGAAGTCATGTCTTCAAATAATCGAAGAAAGTCACATGTTCTCTATTCCCCAGGGGGTATGTGAGGAAAGCATGGTTTATTCTGTGATGGAGAGTCATAGTGATGAGGAGGACATCATGCAGACAATCTACAGAGCAGGACAGTGTAGAAAAAAAGGAATGCAAACATCTTGGGGGTCACCAGTCACTTCCATGACGTTCCAGCTAAACTGTATACCACGATCCGCTTGGTCATGATAGGACCTGCTGACAGCATGAAAACTCAAAGTAAAAGCACAATTGTTACAGACCAGCACTCATAGTGAACAAGAATATCATGTATGGATTCAAATCCAACCGACAGGTCAGCAAGTTGTCCATGTCTAAAAATAAGAAAATCACAGTAAAACTCTCAGACAGCTATGTGGTTCTAAAGGGAACCAAGTACTTTTACAGCAGACTGATGGTCCTTACCAGGTTCAGCATATACATTAGTCAGAACGAGACCATAGGGAACCAATAATTCACTCTGACACCAATAGCCGTTTTTGCTCCAGATGGTAAAATCATGCCATGCCTGGACAACTCGAAGTTGATCCAAATCCTCAAAAGGCTGGTAACAACAAAAACTCTACAACATGATCACCAACCAGAAGATGGAATGGACAACACACCAGATGCTCCAAATAGCAAGACATCTCTAATAGATGGAATGTTTTTTTTATATAAATGATGGCTTAGAAACCAGTAATCATAGTGGCAGTGAAAAATCTAAGTGAATGCTACAACAGCAGGCTGATGTCAATTCACACAAAATTATCATGAAATCGTTCTTGTGTTTGACAGATACTAGGATGATTTTTTGAATTGTGCTATCAGGGATAAAAGAAAACAAGAAAAAGCAGTATGGGGTCAGAGATGAAGCAATTATAAAACACTACTCAATGAGCAGGCTCCTTTCCCATAAGATGAAGTCTGATCTAACTAACTATCTTGCTACAGAGTACAAAAATACATCACATAAATTGGTCATAACCTCATCTTCGTTACGGCATACTAGGATCAACGAAGACTTGCTACTCCAGGACATCAACCAACGGACATCGAATGCACAGTTGTCTTTTCCCTCCCCCCGAGACACCGATGCTCTAGTGTTATTCAAATAAAACTATGCCATGCTAAATCACCCATTCATAGCCATGGAGTCTGGAGTTAAGGGGACAGAGCCAAAATAGAGAGCAATAGGAAAAAAGACCAAAGGCTTTTCCAGCCTTTTAAGCATTTACTGGTACTGACAACACTAAATAATTCTGTTATATACATAAGGCAATCTGGCTACAAGTCTACATGAAAACAGATAGGGATGTGATCAGTTCTCTGATATTATGTTAGCCATTCACAGTACTTTTGGTTATGTAGCCTACTCTCCCCAAAAGGTATCTCCCAACTGCGATGGTATCTCTTCTTTAACCATATGGAAAAGAGTGGCAAGCTCCCTAAAACTCTTTGGCCAGCTGAAACCAACCCGTCCAACAGATAGCCAGGCAGGGACGTTTCAACCACATCCTCTAAATTAAAGGTGCAGTATGCGTCTGAAGGATGCAAGAAAGTATTTGTGGAATATAAAAAAAAAAAGAATTATTAATATGGTCTGTAACACTTGATATTTACAGGTTATAATGCTAGGTCAGAAGGTAGCAAATATATCTCCAGATATTGATGAAAATCTGATACTATGTGCAGGAGGCGAATTAAAAGGTAAACGTACGGTGGAGAAATGTTGGCCTAGATAGGCAAATGGAAATTAGGATGTTTGTAGCGAAGGGTGTTAATATGGATGGTGAAAGAAGAGAAATAGTTGAGTTACACAAGTGTTTAGGATTGAATATAGTAGATGAGAGATGAGGGAAATGATAAATCTTAAAATAGGAAAGCACAATATACCCCAGATTGTGTGTAAAAGATGGTGAAGAGAATTGATTGACTTGTTTAAGTAATAAATCTCCTTTTTTATAGAAAAAAAAAAAGTCTGTACATCGACCAAAAATGAAAAAGGAAAAGTTTGAGATTCATGTGAAGTAAAATTACCGCGATAAATACGGCTTAAGAAACGCAAAGTAAAGACACGGAAATATAAAGAAAAAATTATAGAAATTCATCCACAGTAAACAGTAATCTTACAGTAAATATATATAAATGCATATGTAAATATACTCTACATATACCAAAAATATACTCTACATAAAATAAATGTCTTTTTTTTTTTATCAACATATAATGATTTTCATTTCTAAAAAAACGCATAACTCATTTCATGCGTATAATGATGGTTTACAAGAACCCATTTTCTCATAAAAAGGCCTGATTCTGGAAATTTTCCTAGACTCAGCATCTTGACGTATAATGTGAAGCTAAGTAACCTTATCATTATCTTGTAAAGTCAGCAACGCTAATCCAGCCAAGCATTAGGATCTACTAACGGACTTCTAAATTGAAGTCTCTCTCCCATACCATTTTTCCACCCCATTCCTTTCTAAAAGATATCTCTTCCTCTTCCTAAGCTGTCTGATTCGAAAAACAACATTTAGGTAAAGTCGCAGTTTTTATTTGCACGCCCTTCAGCTTGCTTAACCAGACAAACTAAAAGAAATAAAAAACATTTCAGTTCAGACAACTTAATGAGGTGTGTCATTCTTTTTTAATTGATGGGAAAGACTTTTAAGTTTCCGACATATAATCTCGTTGCGTCTTAAACCAAGACAAATAACACGGTATATACTAGTAAATGCCACACAAAAACATTTGATAAATAAAACTAAGAGAGAGAGAGAGAGAGAGAGAGAGAGAGAGAGAGAGAGAGAGAGAGAGAGAGAGAGAGAGAGAGAGAGAGAGATCATTCAAGAAGATAATATAAAGAAATAATAGAAATTTCAGGACATATTTATCTTTACGCCAACTGTCTTTGATATAGAATGCATCTCTCGTTTTTTTCGCAATGGTGACAAATTCTGACACCATAATCATAAAAAATCTCATCAATCAATTTTTTTTTTTCAATATCAAATCCATGAATATACATCCAGGCATAATTATTTGGAAAACAAACAAGGAATGAA
>NC_090748.1:72428016-72498016 GCF_036898095.1 Palaemon carinicauda
TCTTGTTGATCATAGCTGGTAATGAACAATATTGAGGGATTTTTGCCCAATTACACTCCCACAAACAATTGTCCATGCGGGAACCATTCGTCGGTCAAATCCTAGACTCTGGCTCTGAGCGATTGTCCTTTCAGCTTAGTGACTGTGATTGCTAATGCAGTTTTCACAGAAAATTACAATTATTTGGGCAAAACGAGCAAGTCAGTTGTAATAAGGTGAATTTTTGGATTGAGAATGTGTTCGCTCTCATATGGCTCAGTTAAAATGGTTGCTTTGATGATATAAGTATGTAAACACCTGGAAATTAACAAATTAATTAATAACAATAAAAGTTGAAAGTTGAAAATATCACACTTGACTAGAAATGGCAGCCAGGATAGCTTGGGGCAAATGTCACGTTTAAGAGTTTTTGTGACAGACAGACAAACATATCAACATACACACACGTCTATTTTCTAAGTTAAAGTGTGGATTTCATTATTTTTTTTTTTTTTTTTTTTTTGTTTTGCAATTTGAATACTTTGTCATATAGTGCGTAAAACAACCACGACCATTTTTCATATTGCGAAAGGGTAGGTAATTTTCACACGCACACTAAATATTACTTCACGTTGACCAGCTCTGTAGGAGTCAAATTTGACTCATGCGGCCGGTAAATCTGCATCCATTTAATAATAATAATTTACGCACACTTAGGGTGAAAGAAAAAAAAAACTTATCATTGGGAGGAGGGTCCCTAAACTTATGTGTGAACAGCTTAAATATCTTCAAAGCTGAAATTCAAGACAAAGAATGCAGGTAAAGAATTTGATAAGGGTATCTAAATTGAGATTTAATTAAATTTTAATTTGGGTGAGTTAGTGCACAATGAATAAATTCACACATCGTTAGAAATGAGGTCGCTGGTCACAAGCCCTTTTTTTTTCCTTGAAATCGTTTCATGTTCACATCCATCCACATGTGGATCGGTAGGAAGCCAACAAAGAGATCGAGGTGCTAACTTTTCACATGCAACCCCGTTATTCAAACACAAACCTACATGGGCGCGCGTGTGTGTTTGTGTGTGGGTAGGCAGGTGTGTTTGCACAAGAAATCATGTGGGCAGGCAATCGCATGCCAGTTTCATACTTAATACTGAAATTATAAAAGAATATTATCAAACCGTAAATCATATTGATCCCAGGTTTAAACTTCAATATTTTTCTCTCGTGATTTTTATAATTTTACAATAAAAATCTTGATAACAAGAACTAAAATTCATGTTATAAAAACGTTATTGAATATCTTGGATATATATTGAACACCAATAAATCTTTACAAAAGGCTCATCAATTCTTCAATATGAGAAAGCAATCCTCAATTACATTACTGTATTTATTCAGAAATTAAGTAGGATGTTTCAATTACTGTCTCTAGTCCTTTAAATCTTCATTCCGGCCTTTAACATTTACGCAAAATAAAAGTGTCGACTTTAATGATGAAAACTTCAAAGTTACTCATTACTACTTGTTAATAATTGTCGAGTATCAGAGAATTAGGAACGTTGTAAATGTGAAGACTCCTAATGCAACCTTAATCTTTGGAAATCTCATGTAATAAAAGCTATGTCGTTGTCAGTACATTTATTCAGACATGCAGGTAAAATTTGATTAATTTATTTCTACTCACGTTTTTTAAGGGCCCATAATTTTTCATAGTGATCTGTGTGATTTAACTTGGATCTCTCTCTCTCTCTCTCTCTCTCTCTCTCTCTCTCTCTCTCTCTCTCTCTCTCTCTTCTGTATGACTTCATTTAGTTTAGGCACTGTTGTTTTCTTTCTTTTGATCACCTGAATTACAGAGGGTGTATTCAGTTATTTCTATAGGCTGTTTGAAAATCAAAGCATTAAAGGCAGTACATATTCATATGGTGTGTGCTTGTTAATTTGCAAGTTCTGTAGGGAAATTTAAATGTACCCAAACAATTGAATTCTTTCTATTAATATTCACAATTTCGGACTTCACACACGCACCTTTATTTCGGGACTTTGGTCGCAACCTTTTTAAAAGTGTAAGGAAAGGAGAACATGGGTTTTGTGGCAGTGATATTTTCGTAGTTTTATTTGTTCACAAAAATAATATATGCGATTTTAATGAACAATAAAATTGCACATTAAACATGCAGGTGTTATATAGTGCAAATATAAATTGATTAAGGCTACACACAACGTATATAAACAAAGACGGCTTGGTTATACTGCTTCAGATTACACTCTGGAATAAATTCCATTGACTTTTGGAGGAATTTGACGTTCGGTATCAATGTCATTATGCGAGACTGTAAAGATATTGTATTTAGTATAGCTAGGAATTAGGCATGATTTAACTACCACTAAAATGTTAATTATACAATATTTTATTTTACTACTTATTGACCTTTCTGTTCATTTCAGACCAATACATCATAAAAGAATCCAATTTAAAAGAATATATTTTATTTTCAATTATACGAGGTGACAATATTCAACAATTTCGTGTTATAAGAAAACGTTGTTAACAATATCATACACTAATATATTTCAATTATAAGCGATCACGAACGCTTACCCACACAGACACTAACACAGATATATAAATATAAATATATATATATATATATATATATATATATATATATATATATATATATATATATATATATATATATACACAAATATATATATAGATATATATATATATATATATATATATATATATATATATATATATATATATATATATAGATATATATGCGTGTGTACATGTGTGTGTAAATTTTACTGGGAAACATGTTACTCAGATGTAAAAGAACCCAAGAGAAAATTAAATAGAAAATATAAGATTAAGTCCTGAAGAAGTTTCACGAAACTAATCACGACTTAATCTTACATTTTCTAATTCATTTTCCCCGTGATTCATTTGCATATATACATATACATATACACACACACATATATATATACATATATATATATATATATATATATATATATATATATATATATATATATTTATATATATATATGTATATATATACATACATATATAAACTTAGACACACGCACACATACACACACACACACACACATATATATATATATATATATATATATATATATATATATATATATATATATATATATATATATATATGTGTGTGTGTGTGTGTATGTAATGAATAGATAACGTCTTAGCGGCGTCCAAAACTCGAAGACAACTTCTCCTCGGACAGATGGTCCTGCAGATTAGGTTTTAGGATGACAACAGAAATAGATTGAGTTTTCTTCATTTATTATTTGGTATCAACGTGTTTCGGATCACTTCACGACACTTCTTCAGGACTACACTGAGTTTTGGAACTACACTTTGATATGTGTGTGTTTATGTATTTGTATACATACATACATACATACATACATACATATATATATATATATATATATATATATATATATATATATATATATATATATCATTATCGGCCGCCGTAACTAGTCAACTGTAGAACAAAGGCCTTGATCATGAACTTCCACTCCTGTCTATACCCGAAAAAATTTCTTAGCTCGTCAATCCATCATCTTCTCCTCCTTCACTTACGTCTCCTACAATCTCTTGGGACCAGTCTGTTATTCTTAAGGTCTATCTATTGTCTGTTATTGTCACTATATGTCCTGCCCATGTCCATTTTTTTTTCCAGGTTATTAGAATATCCTCTATTTTAGTTTGCAATCGTATCCATGATGCTATTTTTCTGTCTCATAATGTTATTCCCTGCATCATTCTTTCCATAACTCTTCTACTTGTAACTAGCTTATGTTCTAAGTCTTTAGTAAGGTTCTACGTCTCTGATGCATAAGTAAGTACTTTAGGATCATTTGATTTTAATAATCTCATTTTGTTTACCAAAAGCCCTCCATCTTATGCATATCCTTCTTTTAATTTCGGTCTCGTGTTCTGGGGATACACTTACTGTCTGTTCTAAGTATGTATATTCATTAACAATCTCTAGAGACTCTGTCATAACTCTTTTTTGTTGTTTCTCTGGATTTTTATTGAACATTATCTTAGTTTTACTCATATTCATATTCTGTCCTATATTTCTGCTTTCTTTACTTATATTTTCTATAATTTTTTGTAATTTCTCCCACGATTCACTAAGCACAATTATGTCATCTGCAAATCTTAAGCATTTAAGGTAATTGCAACTCGGAGAGCAATGGAAAGAATAATGATGGGAATAACACTAACACAGAATAGGAGTAGCATGGATACGAGAGCAAACTAAAGTAAATGATATTCTAACAATATGTAAGAAAAAATGGACATGGACAGGACATACAGCATAATGAGAATGACCGACAACAGATGGGCATTAAGAATAACAAAATGGGTCCCTAGAATTTGTAAAAGAATCAGGAAAAGGAAGAGAAGACGATGGATTGACGAACTAAGAAAGTTTGTGGATGTAAACTGGCACAGAAAGACTATAAACAGATTCAAGTGGAAGGACATGTCTGAGGCCTTTGTTATTCAGTGGACTTGTAATGGCTGATGATGATGATGATGATGATGATGATGATAATATATATATATATATATATATATATATATATATATATATATATATATATATATATATATATATATATATATATATATATAGAGAGAGAGAGAGAGAGAGAGAGAGAGAGAGAGAGAGATTATATATATACATACATACACACACACACACACACATATATATATATATATATATATATATATATATATATATATATATATATATATATATATATACATACACATATACATATATATGTGTGCGTGTTCATGTGTATGTGTGTGTAAACAGGTACTTAAATAGTTGGACAGATAGGTTGGAAGATATTCCAGTGCATCCAAATAAAATATGTCGATAATAAATACCTTTTGCGTGATATATTACACATATTTTTACTCCAGGCGAAAACAATATTTTTTCTCCTTCAAAATATAACGTGCTAGTGAATATTAAATCTCATATTTATAAAAAAAAAAGAAAAAAAAAGCCTTTTCCAGTAATGAAATTATTGACATTTATCTCGCTGAATATTACAGGAATAATTAATGACATGGTTCCATTTCAGGATCTAAATTGCTTTAATCAGATTGATTTTCCATCAGAGATTTCATACATATGAAATGCTTAGAAAATAAGAAATTAACTGTTGGGTATTAAGTTGTTACAATATCTGGTAGAACAGACATTTTTTCTTTTTTTCAAGGTACTTAAAAAAAAGATATTTAGAAACCTAAGAAAATGGAATCTCGAATTTGGCAACCTTTAGAGCAAGAATGAGAGAGCCCTGTTATGGTAACGGCCAAGCACAGCCAGAAATGGTTTTCCCGAGGACAAGGTCCAACCATTACTATTCACTGCACCAGTATGGAGCCTTGAGAGACTGGACAATGCTGTGGAAGAGTTCATAAGAATATTTTTTCCTTTTGAAGTGCTTTTCTATTATAAACGCGAAAGTATTTTTAGGATTCTAATGCAATTGCATAATATAATAGGGATAAATATCTCAACTTTAATAGAGCGCGTTCATCGTCTTCCATCGGAAAAGTTAAATATTGAAAAAAATATAAATTCCATTCATTTGCACTATCGGAATAACAGTTTTAATAACCGGAAAATAGTGGGATACACAGGAGGAAAATCTGTTATACTTTAAAAGCACGAGTAGTTAATAAGTGTAACTGAAGAGTCCGGTACACTCAATAATTAACATGGTTCAGTGGTTCCCTGTAACGCGTAATATGAGCTATATGTTATATTACTGTACGTCATGCACAGAAATCAATGCGTTTGTCAGCTCTTACAACACCGCATCCAGTTCCATGAAAACAGTTGCTTTGTGATCAACAAACTGGTTTCTAAGAGCCCTCACACTGAGGCAACTGAAACTGCAATCGAATACAACTGATCGCCACGCAACTGGCTATCCTGGTCTCATTGGAAATTTACCTCTTTTACTTATAAACTTATGCATTGCATAACAACTTTAGATAATGCTGTTGACGACCTTTGACAAACGTTACAAGAATAGTTGACTAAATGTACTTGAAATTTCTGGAACATTATCCGAAAAGCACATTTAATCATTTTTCTTCCTCTACTTAACCTGTAAATATATATTCTCCTTTATTTGTTACATTTTTCTTTGGAAAGGGGCTCATTAGTTATGGTAAAGGGGGAAAACGTTCATCAGGTACCGAATAAAAAGGGAAGTCTGTCAAATTCTCATCAAAGGGAGGTGCAGTGCCAGAGGTAATTTCAAATATTGTAGTGTAAACAATTGCCAGATCTGAGGAATTCGGAAGACCCCACCGTTACTGTTTTCTGAAGCAGCAACAAAATTTTTCATAAAAAAAAAAAAAAAAAAAAAAAAAAAAAAAAAAAAAAAAAAAAAAAAAAACTACTCTGCTGTGAGGACCTTAAGGTAAACAATCATATATGAACAGTTGGATACGATTGGTTTCATAGAACTGGGTACGTTGGTGCGAAAGTCACCTAAACCATTCAAATTTTAATGATGGTTGAAATCATGTGCCATACACAAACATACATTCCAAGCAAGAAAATATTCGTAAAGACACTATTTTCTAATTCCTTTTATCAACGTACATGACTCTCATAATAAAATTCAATATGATTACCAATAATATAACCATACATAATATATATATATATATATATATATATATATATATATATATATATATATATATATATATATATATGTGTGTGTGTGTGTGTGTGTGTGTGTGTGTGTGTGTGAGTGTGGGCAGAAAAATCAGAAATTGGAAAAGGAAGCCAAACGAAAAGAATACCTTTGAATTTTTCCTCAAACTATCAGGGAGGAAACAAGTGAAAAAGGATATTAATGTTTTTTTTCTAACCCTCTTAGAAGGTAATCAGTGATATATACATATTGTTTTTTTGTTGTTTTTTTTTTTTTTGAGAGTTGATAATTTGTAACGCTTAATTCACAAAGTACACAAACACGATTCCCATACATTCCGAAAATAAGGGTACCCAAGAAATTTCCTTCGAAGCTTCCTAAATAAAGCTAATAATTTTTTTTTAATTCTAAATTTCAAAGTGAAATGTCTTTAATGTCAGCAGCTTTGCTGTACCGTTTTCTTCAGAATTGAATAACATAAACAAACTTTGAATATAATGTATTGGGGAAAGGAAGAAAATGTCAGAGAATGAGGTAAAATTTTGTAAAGTTAGAACGCAATAAGAGATTGCAGGTTAGACAGAAGTTTTTTCAGTTGTGACCCATACGTTGGAAGTAGGACATATAAAAGGATTTAGAATGTCAAATATTGTGTATATGAATAGGGATATAGACATACTAGAGATAGTTGAAGGTCCACTGGTTTCGTCAACAAAAATTGATCTTCTTAGTGAACCACTACATAGTACAAATCGATTTGTATTAAAAAACCCATAAACATTAAGACTATTTGCAATATCTCCCCCACTCTGCGTACAGCCGTCTCCTCTCTACATACAGGTTCCCGTGTGGGTGTCTGACAATGACAAATACTTTCGACAGATATCTATGCAGCTAACGGAGCGCCCATAACCTTCTCGCCCGACGCCTTCGTTGACAACGTAATGGTTCCATTTACAAGTGGCAAAGCACCAAGATGGAGTTTACATAATTTGCAACGTACCCAACCATCCATATCCTAAAGCTATTACGAAAGTTCTGTCTATTGATATAATTATTTCTAACTAATATTATTTATCATCCATACTTTTACGAAATGACAATGTACGTTATTGCTTCAAATTTGATCTTGACAAACTTATCAGTACAAATAAAAAACTTACAATTATACATAAAGTATACATTTATATAAATATATAATGTATGTACACATGTATATAAATAGAGATATGCACTTGTATATAAACATATAGATATTTATATTTCACATATATACGCATGTACTTATATACACATGAATGTCATCATCATCAGCCGTAATTGGTCCCCAACAGGATAAAGGCCTCAGACATGTCTTTCCACTCGGTTTATGGTCTTTCTATGCCAGTCTATACCAGCATATTTTCTTAGGTCTTCAATCTATCGTCTTCTCTTACTTCCCAGGTTCCTTTGCAAGATCTAGGGACCCATTCTGTTATTCTTAATGTTCATCTATTATCTGTCATTTTTATTGTATGTCCTGCCCATGTCCATTGTTTTTCTTACAAGTTGTTAGAATATCATCTACTTTAGTTTGCTCTCGTATCCATGTTGCTCTTTTAATGTCTTAGTGTTATTCCCATCATTCTTTTCATAACTTTTGAGCGGTAACTATATTATGTTTAAATACTTTAGTAAAGCTCCAATATTACGATACATAAATTAATGCTGGTAGGAACATCTTATTAAATACTTTCCTGTTTAAAGAAAGTGGCATTTTGTTTTCACAATCTCATTTTGTTCACCAAAAGCTCTGCCTCCTTTTCTTATTCTTTTTTTCTCTCTTTTTTTTTTAATTCCGATCTTGCTTATCCGTTTATTAATTTCGGTCCCATGTACTGGGAAACACTTATTGTCTGCACAAAGTAAGTATATTAATTAACAATCTCAAGAGGTTCGCCCATAAACATTATTTATTGTCTCTGCATTCCCACTGAACACTATATTAGTTATATATATATATATATATATATATATAAGTATATATACACACACACACACACATATATATATATATATATATATATATATATATATATATATATATATATATATATATATATATATATATAGCGTTTCCTCTAACGATAAGTTGCCGCCAAAGAACGATTCCAATGCAACAGCTCCCTTAACCATAACACTGTCAGCCAGGTCTTACTTCGTATAACCCCTCCACCCCTTTTCTAAGAGTGATTGATTGATTGATTTGAGGTTTTCTGGCATCCTAAGACTTCCTTAATGATACCAGGTTCATGTAGTGCTCAAAATGTGAGTCACCTGTTAAAAAATAATCATACTGTTCTTCAGAAACTACGGCTACGCTGACACTTTAATAGTAAAATGCTAGAATGTTTATAAGCACTAACTTGTATACATCACCCTGGACCTGCCTGAGAGGAAATTTGTCAAATATTACTTAGACTTTTATATTTTTCTCTATAGTATCTTTGCAAAGTATTTGAGACTTATTTTATTCTCTCTTTTAGTGAAAACTGGACGTTTTGGCAGTTATGATCTTGCAAAGCCTTAAAAAACCCATTGTAGTATTGGTTGCCATCTAGCAAAGGTAAATTTTTGACCTTAGCGAAAATTAAGTACTCATGCCAAAATTACTTTTTAATCCTAGTGGTTCAGCCTAAAAATTCATCTGATTTCAACAGAGCCATACTTTGTTTAAAGCTTTCCAACAAGGCTTAACATTTTACTGATCACTTGAGGTTGCATTAGTCACCAGAGGACACTTAACTAAAGTTACCAACATCTCGTATGCTCATTAGATGTGAACGGTAAGCCATTAATAAATATCTTAACCACCAGCAGCAGCAGACACTTCCCCTTTTTTACTTAAGAACAGTATTTCTAAAATTATCAAGATGGAAAATGGGTGACATAACATTGATGAACACATACATGACTCTCTGTCCTATGAAAGAATCGCTCTGGTTGTAGATAATAAGAATAAAACACATTACCTATTCACAATGCTTTACTTTTCCCTTTTTTACATAAGCATTTCCAGTAGTATCGTTTACCTTTATTAATTTTAACAAAGCGATTCACGATTGTGCATGAAAGATCAAAGGCCTTAATTTAATAATAAATTAATAATGAATTGTTTGGCTGTTGTTATTACTATCAATTGAAAAACTCTATTTTCATGTAATCAATTTTCTTTTTGTCTAAAATAGCAGATAATAAATATAATATATAAGAGAATTTTAAGAGAAAACATGTATGAATAAACTAAAGGTAAAATAGGCAGGCCTATTTAGCAAACGACCAACTTCTGAAATCCTCTTAAAAAGGTATAGCTATACCAAAATTATTTATAGACGGCAAGCTTCTAATATACATACATACATACATACATACATACATACGTACATACATATTTATATATGTATATATATAAATATATATATATATATATATATATATATATATATATATATATTTATATATATTATATATATATATATATAAATTACACATAACATATAAGTATAAATATATATATATATATATATATATATATATATATATATATATATATATATATTTATATATATATATATATATATATATATTTATGTATATATATATATATATATATATATATATATATATATATATATATACACACACAGTATACATAAACATACATACATAAATACATATATTCAGGAATATAGTATTTATGCATATATATATATATATATATATATATATATATATATATATATATATATATATACAGTATACATAAACATACATACATAAATACATATATTCAGGAATATATATATATATATATATATATATATATATATATATATATATATATATATATATATATATATATATAAATCTCATCAATTAATTTTTTAAATATGTATCTACCTCAAGCCTTGGGTGAAGTGTTTTTCTAAGCTCATAGAAACAGATATTATTCAAAATAAGTGCCTCACACTCAAAGGTATAGACAGTCCGCAGAATGGCTTATCTTTACTTATCATTGAACAATAATATGTAGATAAGTTATATCTCTCACTGTCGGAGGAATAACATTAACTTCCATCTTCCAGCTATATAGTGCCAAATACAAGCAAAAAAAAAAATGTTTCCTAATCTTTATTCTATTTTATCGCTGGTTGCAGTCTAGCATTCTTGTTATATGTTCTTAAATTAACTTCAGATTCTTGATAAGATATCAACACATATAGGTTGACAATTTTTCGTGTCATATTGTGTACCCACGAATTAAGGTGTGTGTAAGTATTCCTCTGTGACCGATTATATGAAGTCACTGGTAGATTTGCATGACCAACAGATTAGTAGAGTTGAAACATATATTGCTAAAATTGTTATATTTCCTCGATCGATACTTGATATTTTCTAAATATCAGGTAGGATCAAGTAATACCTTGTTGTAGAAATAGATGTAATAATGGAAAGTGCACCTAAACAATGATACCCATTGTTAAATACTGCAAATACAATACCAATACTGAATTTGGAGCAATCCATAAAATTGTGGTTATCTCCAGCTGTACCATATACTTTTTGCTGCCAATAAAGTGAATAAAAAGTAACGTTTCTGCAATTTCCCCGGAAAAGGGACTTATATCATGAAGGAATGACACTCATAAATGACTGTTATAAATATTTAATATCTCCTTTACCCTAAACTCATGGTCGAGGAGACTTGCGAATCTGTTTCATTACTGGCTCCCTGAAAGCGGAAAGCTTTGGATCTCTGTACATCCTAAACAAATATCAAGAAATTGAAGACTGTCGCTCGTAGTCTTATGTCGATTCTTCAGCATAAAAAAGAAGATTTAGATTAAGCAGGAATATAATAGTATGTGTACAATACAACAGCATTAAGGTGAACGTAATATAAATTCTTCACTTGGTTTTGTGTGAATAAGAACTCATGAGATTTTATTTCCTTTCAATTGTGCTGAAGTCTGCATCCTGAAGTGTAAGGCCTAGAAATATTAACCCAAAAAAGGTATTCTACAAATGTGATGATCCGCAATTACAGAAAAAATATACTTTTCAATAAGACTATTCAATTCGGTTCCGCAAGTCGCTTTATCAATTTCAAGTTGATGCTTCCCTTAAATCATAACTTGCTTCACCAAATTATATGGAAATAAGATTTATAAAACAGTGCGGTTGCAATACCGTAGCATATGAAAGAAAATATCCCATTCAAAGCTTATGTAAATATCCCACTCACCTTATCACTTAAGGGAACTTTAAACAATCCCAACTTGCATGAAACTGAAATGTTTAATGGTCATCTAATTCTTTTAGCAGGTTCCCTCAGTGATTTTTGTTGATGGGAATACTTCTTATGAACATCGCTTTTGTTCATATTGATAAATGCAATGACTCATCTACAGGAACAGTGGTACTTAAGGGATCTAACATTAAGATTTATTTGTTTCATTAGAATTTTCGATGAAACTCCTTAATTTGAAATGGGTAGCTAGTTTACCAGAAGTAGCTGAGGCTTTATTAATTATATTACATATTTTCAATGCACATTTCATTCTTTTGACATTGGAATGTGTTAGAATATCACATCCAGTACATACATGCATATACCAAGGCACTTCTCCCAATTTTGGGGGGTAGCCGACATCAACAAAGAAACAAAAACCAAAAGGGGATCTCTACTCTCTACGTTCCTCACATCCAGTAAATGATTAAAATAACACTCACTTGGTTTTCTCTGGTGCTAAATGAGAATCAAGGATATGGATAAGATTCCATCAGTTTAGTTCCCCCTTGACAAATAAAACTATAGTTTTTTCCTACTCTATTACCTTGCCATTAGTATCAACCACAGGAACTTTGTATTCCTCCCGTGTTGCGTGGCAGGTAGGTAAGAATACTTGTATCAGCTTCATCACTGATCCAAGGCACCAACTTCAGTGATGAACCTAGATTCAAATTTTCCATAATCTATTCAGCAGGGCAAGTTACTGAAGGTTATGGTGACTACTTGTCTGCCAGAATCTTTGATGTTGTGTTGTTGTTGTTGTTGTTGCTGTTGTTGTTTTATAAGAAAAGACCCCATCCTCTTTTCCACTCAGGCCTTAGTCGTTTTGTTCACAGGTAATGTGTGAACATACAAATTCATAAGGTACAGTAGTGGTATGTCTTACCACTTTTCAACTGCAATTTAATGGCCTGTTCATAAAGATTATAGTACTACAGAATCAAATTAGCGGAGATACTACATATTAAGCTAATAACGCTTTGAACGCCGATGGGCGTGACATACGTCTTCATAATCTTAACCCCATAGAGGACTGATGAACGGGATATGCATCCCCAAATAGATCTTTTTTTTTTTTCAATCTTTATTAAAATTCGAATTTTGCAATTCAACTAAAGTTAGCTGTATACTAGTGGTAGAATATTGGTTGAATTTTCTCGCTTTGGGTCTGAAATAACAAATCAATCCGCATACCTCTTTTCTAGTGGTCTCTGTTTTCATCCTCAATTTAGCTTAGGATCTTTTTCTTTCGTAGTTTACAAACAATTTTCCAAGTTAATTACAACAACTATAAACCCTCTTTAAACAATACCTATCTAAGGAAAATATACAACAATTGTCTAATTTGTATCCATTATAATTATTTTTTTTCAATATTTCTATTTGCATAAGTAGCAATTTCATTTACCCACATATGTCAAAATGTATTATAAGTAGATATGTTCTATTGGATTTCTGGTTATTCAGTCGTAAAATATGAACATTTAGAAAATAAAATGAATGTTATAGCTCAAATATTATATGGCGATTTGAAAAAAAAGAAGAAAAAAATCTTACCCGTTTCTTACTAGCTCTCAGGCCCTAGGTCCTTGGATCGAACAACACTAATGCGAGTTCGTCAAAGATTTAGTATAAGCGAATAAAAAGTTGTCAAAATGGAAAACAATCGTAGAGGTTTTTAATTTTACTAAACACGATCACTCACTCTCATGAAGAAAAATGGCCGCCATGCTGGAGTTTTTTGTAACATACATTTCTTGTACTTAGTATTCAGCAAAAAACACTTATACAAACTTTACTGAATGATTTTGATGAAAAAAAAAATCACACTTACCTGCTCCACAATCTCTAAAACTCTCCTGATATAGAAGTACGTATTCTAACATATTCGACTTTGAATACTACAAAGGATTTAGAAGTTAGCATATATAAAAATGACTTAATTTCAAAACGAAAAAATAACAATATCAAGAAAACAGTCCAGAAATTCCTAGAATTGCTCCTAAGATAGAGCATAAGCAAGAGTTGATTTTGTCTCATCATATTTACTAAAAACACCTGACATACTTAAATTTTTTAGATTAATTGAAAGAAATCAAAGTATAATACCTTTTATATCCGATTGAACATAAAAAAATATAGCACGAAAATCAGAAATATTGATATTTACGTAGTATACTGTATAATATGATCTTAAACAGTAAAGCTTATATTTATATAATAGCCTCCTGGATTTAACTCCAGAAATAATCTCTTACTGTCGTGTAAATTTATGATTACGAAACTTTCGAGCATTTTTACGTATTTAATTTTCATTTGACTGTGTACTTTATTTGCAATTTCATTTTTCACATTCACTGAATTAGTGATATTTCTCCCAAGAATACAACGACGACCAATTCCAATATGGTTGAAAAAGTCAGTTATTCCTAGACGAGAGTAGGTATTTTTGTCGAATTAAAGTATTTGATTAACAGCAGAGATTACGATTAAAAAGGAATTACTGATGAACATATTTTTATTTAAACTAAGCCTATATATTATTCCGTAGGCCAGAAGATGGAACCTTTTCAAAGAAACCTATTCAAGTTACTTTAGCTTCAATAAATGCCTTACTGGTACTTCAATAGCATATGCTTTAGCATTTTAATTGCATTAAAAGACTACTCTTTCTTTGTAAGAGGAATTCCCAAGAATAACAAAATTACTTTGAGAAGAGAAAATAAATGAACCAACTGACATCAATTAGCCATCTGAAATCGGACGGCAAAAAACTAATGGTGTTTTTAGGCTCTTTTGATCATTATTCACTAATTGGCAATTCTATCTAAATTAGCCAAATAATTATGATTTACCTCAAATGACTATTTTTGGCAAATGACCCTAGCGATCGTGTGGGCATATTTCTCTCTTTTAACCATTTTGGTACAGTTACACCTTTAAACCAACATTTTCTTTCTACTTGTTAACTATATGTATTAATTAGCCTATTTGTGATGAGCAAATGGTTTATAATTGAACTGTGTCTTGAATACTTTCTACGTCTGCCTATACAATTAGCCCTTTTGACATCCCTACCGGAATCCTAAAATTTACAGCACCTTTCTGCATTTTGGGTTACTAAATGATCTGTTCTATCAGCTGACTGGTGTATTCATCTCTCTCTCTCTCTCTCTCTCTCTCTCTCTCTCTCTCTCTCTCTCTCTCTCTCTCTCTCTCTCTCTCTCTCTCTCTCTCTCTCTCTTTTTGCTTCTTCAGTCTGTGCAATACATGTTAGGTAGCAGCCTGTAATTTTTGTTGGCTAAAATTGTGGAATATTTCTACACGCTATAAGTCAATATGAAAAAACTGCTCCCTTTAATGAAAATAGGTACCTTGTGACTTAAGGCGGTCAACGTTAAGTTAGCTTAGGGATTAAGATTTGGTTTCCTTTGTTCGGTTGAAATAGGATTGTGAGTTTTTTCCTTACATGGCGTGCAACTGCGTTCTGGTATTTGTCATCCGTCAATTTTTGGTCTTCCTCTCAAGAAATTATAACTTCCTCTATATTTTTCCAATGATGTTTAATTATGGTAAGCCACAGTAGCTAAATTCCATTATGTCTCACCATTCTCTGTTGTAATTCATCTTTTGTTCGCATGACTCATTGTTAATTCCCAAGTAATGTTGTAAACTTCTTTTAATTCTTGACACTTCAATCTTGGTTTCATTCTTGTAAACTTTTTATCCACATCGTCGTTCACAATTTTTGTGGCATATGATTTTTTAGCTTTTCTATCATCATTTATAATTATCTAATATCTTACATAGTTCACGATTTGAGGAATTCCCATTCATGTTTTTTCCGTCACGGAGCCATCTCAAATGCAATAACATATTTGTTTATATCAAACTTTCACAGCATTTGATATCACCAATTGTTCAGTTTGATTCAATGCTTCCACTCAGTTTAGGTTAACATTTCAATCAGTATGAAATAGTATAATTTGCATGCTAGATTTATCTTTCATTAGGAAGTCGTCAAATATTCCAGTTGATGCAGAAACTGATTATTTGTTGATTTTCTTACTTATGATTATGTTATCATTGCTCGTTGTCTTTGGCTACGTGGTCAGAGATATTCTAAAGTATATAACTATCGTTTCAGAATTTAGTTTTCTAGTAGTTCTACACTCTTTTCTTCATATGATTGAACTCTCTCTCTCTCTCTCTCTCTCTCTCTCTCTCTCTCTCTCTCTCTCTCTCTCTCTCTCTCTCTCTCTCTCTCTCTCTCTATATATATATATATATATATATATATATATATATATATATATATATGTATGTATTCAAGTAAGCCATATATATTTTTGATACATTAATGTCTGGATTCTCTTAACGACCTCCGGATCAGAGCCCCAGGCGAAATCACACAAAGACAAGAGCTTGTGACCGCCCGGGAATCGAACCCTGGTCGGCAAGCTTGTATAGACAGTGACTAAACCACTTGGCCGAGCTTGTGACCGGCCGGGAATCGAACCCTGGTCGGCAAGCTTGTATAGACAGTGATTAAACCACTTGGCCAAGTGGTTTAGTCACTGTCTATACAAGCTTGCCGACCACGGTTCGATTCCCGGCCGGTCAAAAGCTCTTGTCATTGTGTGATTTCGCCTGGGGCTCTGATCCCGAGGTCGTTAAGAGAATCCAGACATTAATGATTCAAAAATATATATGGCTTATTTGAATATGAAAAACACGTCTAAATGTGCAAAAAATTTATATGTATGTATGTATTTATGTATATATGTATGTATGTATGTATGTATGTATATATAAGTGTATATATATACATATATATATATATATATATATATATATATATATATATATATATATATATATATATGAATATATGCATACACACATAAATATATATATATATATATATATATATATATATATATATATATATATATATATATATATATATATACAGTATATAGGAGAGAGAGAGAGAGAGAGAGAGAGAGAGAGAGAGAGAGAGAGAGAGAGAGAGAGAGAGAGAGAGAGAGAGAGAGAGATTTATATCTTTATCTCTACTATCATATCTATACGCACCAGCCACCCGTTGAGATACTAGCACTAGAGAGTTGTGATGCTTTGTTGGGCATTTTCTTTTTCTTTCATTAAGCACCACTTTAATATTATTTTAATTAAATAAATGTATCTCTTCAATCCTTTCAGTGCAAAAATATTATTTAATTCTAGACCCTCAGGAAAGTGGGTGATGGTAAAATGCCGTATAGTTCCTTAATTTTACTTCTGGAACTTTGATGTACATTAGCTTTACAGTAATCTTCTACATGGTTTTAAATACAGACTGGAAGTTTATAAATTCTTGAAGATTGGAGGCTGCAACCGTAGACTTCTGCTACCACATCAGCATTCGGTATGCGAAATACTTGACTTCTATTTATGCGGTTTGGGGATCGCTTCTTCATAGCTGTGTCTTCTCATGGACACGCTTCTTGGTAATTTCTCCTTCATCGAAGATCATCTTCTACCTCCCGGTTGGAAAGTAATTTGTTGGCAGTTAGGGAACTCGGTCCCTTCGTTGTCCGTCTTTGTAAATATCTTGTTGTTAACTTGACGTTTCGTTAGTGCCGGCCAAACTGTGCACCACGGGTAAGGCCTCCCCCATGACGGGGGGAGAGGGAGAAGGGACAACCGTTTAACGCGGTTACTTGTAAGGAAGAGCTGGTTCCTCGATGCGCTTGTTGCTTAAGTATCCCAGAACAAGGGCGTTGTAATTGCGTCACGTCATGTGACTCTTCTTGTGTTCTATTGGTCCCTTCTTCTGACGTAATGGTAACGTCATACATATGTCACTTCCGATTTCTCGGCAAGGTAACCGACGCGCATTCCAATTGCGTTGTTTTGGCCAATTTATCGCTTATGTCAGCACTTTTCACAAACAGTGCCTCTCAACTACCACCTCACTCTGATTTTATTTTTCTCGTCTCTCTCTCTCTCTCTCTCTCTCTCTCTCTTTATTTCAATGTCTCTCTATCGCTTAACTAACGAATAAAACTCACAAAATACTTGATCAAATACACATATGACCTTATTCAGTACGAAATATTTTCCTTTACATGACACCACTCGGTCACGTACCTGAATTCCTGTGGAATTCACATCTTATTAACTCATTTCATGGTTTACCCAAAAATAATTCATCAATAATTCATCATCACCAAAAGAAATACATTTCAACACAATAAATCAAAAACATCATCATCAAATAATATGCATTTCAATGCAATAAATCAAAATCATCATCATCAAATAACATGCATTTCAATGCAATAAATCAAAATCATCATCATCAAACAATATGCATTTCAATGCAATAAATCAAAATCATCATCATCAAAATAATATGCATTTCAACACAAATAATCAAAATCATCATCAACAAAATAATATGCACCTTAGTGCAATAAATCAAAATCATCTTCATCAAAAGAAAATCATCATCAATCATTTTTAAAATAATGCAATTGCATAAGTTTATCATCAATATATGTTTAGGAAAAACTTCCTGTTCCCTTCAAATAATTCAACACAATATTGAAACATATTATTTTTCTTAATTCTTGATAATGGAATATTTAACCCTTAATTCACTGGGTACGTAAGGCAAAATTAATAATGTCTTCTGTGTTCAACTGTGCAATCAATTAGGAAATGCCTTCACCTTTAACTTCTATTCAATTCATATTTTCCATTATCTATGACCTCCAAATCTTGGTCTTATTGATGTAAACACAAAAATAATTTCTTCAATGCAATGCAATAAATGGCAGAAAATAAATGTTCAAACATACATAACATCAATTCAAATCAATCAAAATATTTCTGCAACAAAAAACATAATTATGTGTCATGCACATTATAACTCATCAAGAGTATTACTTATTCGTAATCAGTATCAATAAACATTTGTAAAACATCATTATGGTACCTTATTTACTCATCAATATCATCATGACAAATCATTGTTAATTAATGGCATCAAAAGAAATATTTCTCACCTTCTTCATAAAAATAATGAGTAAAATCAAAAACTCAAATATATCAATGTCTTAAATCATCAAACATCATAATCATTTCATAATAAAGAAACATATTCAATACATAACAAAATCATGTTTATAAATTTGAATCATATTTGCACCTTGTCTGCGTATTATTTTTATCTCAAGAACTTCAATTCTCAACTATATATATTGCATTCAGAAGGATATTCATAAAATTCAAGTGACAGGAACTTACATTTCAATGTTAAAACTTTTCTTTAAAGAAATCAATTGCAGACTGTCTCAATTAAAACACCTTATTTATCCTTTCTTCAAGGATTCATCTACTACACAGGCATAAAAATCAATTCGTGTGTTTCCACACACACTCTTTTTTTTTAACTTCAAAATGAAAGGTTTAATTATTGTAATTCACCATACGTACTTAATTGTTCACCATTACCTGCATAATTATTATGGGTCTAAAATATCCCTTTGAGACATTCAACTTCAAAGTTCATTATTGGTGCACATCTTATCTTTTAATCACTTAAATCTTTCTTTCTTCATAATTATTTAAGTTAACTTAAACATCATCAAAACATAATAAAATTCATTGTATACATGCATGTTTATCATTGTTACACGTGTTACACTACAAAAAAATATCAATCAATGCATCGCCTATAAAATGCAGTAATAATTCTTTTGCTCTAATGGCATCATTATTTATTCAAACTTGCAAACAAAATCAATACATTTGTAAATATTCAATCACCTATGGGTTCATATTTCACCTGTCTTCATTACCCATAACTTTATCAAAACTTTTCATCTTAGTTTGCAACTCAATATTCTCTGTGGTCCCTTAATTAATTGTTTGGAGACATTTATGATTTGGACCTTCTTTGTTGATTACGGAATACATATTCAAATTCTAGGATAACACACTTTACATAATTAAAAGATTTCACTCATTTGTTACCCTCAATATTTGTTTGAGTGCCCAGATATTTTTTTTTTTTTTTTTTTTTTTATTTCATTTCCCAAGGAGTTTAGTAGTCTTTCTTAATTCTACCTAACAAAAAAAAATCTGTTTCCCACATACCGAGTTATTTCAAAGTAAATTCGTTCTTTTTAAGTAATTGTTATTAGTCTTCTATGTTGGTCTATATATAGTTCGCAGGACATCCTCAACCCCTTGCCATTATTTTATTTGCCCCCTTTTCTCTATTTTAACTTGACTTATCATGGCTTATTTCACCCTTCTTACTACAAGAAAAATATTGCACAGTTTTCATTAATCTCTAATAAATTCGGGTGCATTGCCCAAGAGAATATCTATAGACACGAATGTCTAGTTATTTATCCTGGTCTCAAATTATTCTGTTACAGACTCATCAACCATTTCTTTGTTAAATCAAATTCTATGTAGACCAGTATGTTTTTATCATTTGTCAAGTTCTGGGAACAGAGTCCCTGGTAGTCCGTTGGTACCACCACTATGGGATTGAGAAAATGCAATCGTAATTTCTAAAGGATTCTTACCCTTATATGACCTTTATACTTCTTATATGTAGGCTTTAATTTTACGATCTCAAACATCTAGCTTAGGTCAAAAATTTATTTCATCATTAAATGCAGTCTTTGATTACTGGATGTCCTACTAACTTGAGCATGAGTTTTTGTTAGTATTTTGTTAGTATGTCAGGAATTTCTATTCTTGAACAAGTATTTCTCCCTATTCCTTGTATGTATTCCTTTAAGCAATATGCAATCCTGTTATATGATTCCTATTTTTGGGAGTAATTCATCTACATCATTCCTATTAACCTTTGGTTTCTCTTGTTCTATTTTAATTCTTCCTATTTCTAGGTCTCCTGCCTGACAACTGAAACAAAATATTGGTAGTCATATTTCCTTTTAACATCTTCCTGTCCTTTTAAATAATCTTTATTTTATCATCATAAACCTACCAATAAAGTGATTTATCCTGGACAAACATCCAGTACTTTAAGGCTCCTAAGATTCCTTTTATTCTTTCATCCACAATAGTCCTTCTTGGACTGTAAAATCACAATCATTCTTATGAGCAATAAGCACATATACTCTATGCCCTAAACAAATTTTTAAACTTCTCTAGACCATTATTTGGATAATCTATCCTACTCGGTTATTTTTCCTTCAATTTAAGACTACTCTCATGATACATTACCCTTCTTCGGGTTTTACCTTTTTAATGAGACATTTCTTTTTATATTTATGAGGCTTCACACATTATTTTTATAACTCCTGGTTAAGAGATCGGGTTAAGGTAATGTAGGATCAAAATTCATTTCTCTTCATTATTTATAGCCTTCTATTTCATTTGCACACTACATATTTTTAGGTTAACTTTATTTTAAGGCTTGGGTAATTTAGCAAATACTGCTTATTATCCCTAAGATCCTATCATTCCAAAAAAATCTTTTACATCTGTCAAATCTTAGTGGAGCAGGATTTCCACTTTAACCCTTATTTCTCTACATATCTTAAATCTATCTACTCTTTTTACTTACCCTATTCAAATCTAGGGATGGGTCACTCTTTAATCTGGTTCTTTATCCTGCTATTCTCCCTATTCTAGACTAGTTTTATTATTTTTATGGCTCTATATTCTTACTAAACTTAGTAACATCACTCTATAGGCTTATTCTTTCTGTCTCCAAATTTAGATCATCATTCTGTCAATAGTTAGAGGAGCTGAGTGAGCCCGTCGACTTCACTCTAATTTCTAACATTCTTTGAAATGTTAATAGCCGTGAATGGCTTGTATTCTTTGACCATGGTACTTACAATATTTTACTCCTCAATAATCGAGCCAAACATTATTTATTATCGGGATAGACATGTCATTTATATTCTACTTATGATGATCTACTAGTCTAACTTCTATCCTCATTGGGTAATATATCTCGGGAGATTTATAAGGAGTCTTATTGATTCATTTTAACACTCACCGTGTTCGTTATGGGGCGTTGGCTTATAGGTAATATTTCATGATTCATACCGGTATTTAAAAAGTTTTAATAAGTTTTTGACAGTTTCTCTGGGCAGGTTCTGGCGCCGATGTTTCTATTCTTTTCTGCCTAACCTATCGCCTGCAATGGCTAATCTCTGCCTATTTCTCATCTATCCCTATTTCTATGCTCCTTATGGTAAAATTTTTTTTTTTTTTTTTTTGCCCCTTTCTGATTACCTAACTGTAATCTCTACTCCTTTATTTTAGAAGTCATTACCCGCCATTCAGATGAGTTATTTTATCTGGAGTAGTATTAATTAATTAGTGTGCTTGTATTTTCCTTCATCTGAACTGCATTATTGTCTCTTTTGACAGACTCTGGCATCCTATTTTTAGTTAACCTATTTTCTTTATCTCTGCGGGTTATTTTTATTTAGGCATCATTATGACTTCTCTAGCTAAATTCTAGCTTTTATATTTTCAGTACTGATCAGACTTTTTTTTTTTTTTTTTTTTTAATAGCATCATAGCTCATTTATTATTCATATGCCTATATCTTCATCTTAAATCTTTGTGCCTAACAACAACATATTTCTTTTAATTCTATAAGCCTATAGCTTCAATTGCCTATGACATTTATTTCTTGGAATTCCCTTTTTTATTTAGGCTATTCTATTTTATTCACTGTATTTCTGTCGACATTCTATTTTATTTATATGGCGCCTGTCATATTTTGACAAGGAGTTTATCTATTCTTGGCTACTCTTCCTATTTCTCAACTTTGTTTCTCCTTGTCTTTTTAATCAATTTCCATTTCCCTTTCTTAGTCTGGAGTCTGTTTCTCATGTCAAATTCGTCTCCTACAAAGTGGCCAGTTTTGTAAAAGACTTGTCTTTGACAAGTAGAATCATACCCTGACTATCTCATTTTTTTCTTTTCTTTATTTTAAGCCTGCACTTCTCACAAACAAAATTCATACTTCATCATTGTATCGTTTTTGAACGATATCTTAAGGCTCTATTGGGAAATGTTACTAATAAAAAAATGACATCTTTATTCATCATTTGGCACATTTTGGCATTTAATTCTCTACCTAACCTGACGGTTCATACCCCTTGATTTTTACTTGTTTGCATTTCATTTCTGCATATCATTTTATTTTTACCCTTAAAATTTGGAAGCAGGTATTTCTCAATATTCTATCACTGTATTGCATCCTAGTATATCAACTATATTTGCCAGAGTCTCCATAAGATAAAATAGTCACTTGCAACGTGGATGTACCTCCGCTACATATGCCTATCTTTCCTATATAAAATTTTTCGTCTTCCTGTCTTCCTTTCTATCCGGCTAATTATTTTTAATTCTTTTCTTTTCACTATTTGGAGGATTTGTATTTCACTTTCTTTGTGCCGGAGGGCTTTCTGAGAAGTGTCTTTGTTTAATTTCATGATGGGGTTCTTTATCTCTGTGCCTGCCTTTCTCCCTGTATGTTTTCCCTTTTTCATTATTTTGCCTAATTTCTATCCCCTTTTTATGTAATCTTTCCCTAGACCTAAATGTGTCATCTTTATTTCTTTAAACTGTCTTTGACCTAAATTTCTGCCCATTATTCTATTTAACTCTAGGGTAATTTTTGCGCCTCGTTCCAGTCTGCTGTTCGAACTTCCCTGCATCTATTTAAATTACTCAAAATTTCTCTGGTAGGTTTTTGTGGCTATTGGTCCCTTAGGATTTTTCTTCCTGATTTCCTATCATTTTGCTATTTTCCCTTTCTTTTTGTAAAACTCATATCTAGGATGCTATTTTTCACATTTTTTTTTTTTTTTTTAATGCCTCATTTATTTCCATATATAGGGAATTATCATTAGCAATAAACTTACCTTTAGCAAAGGAATCCTGTTCCTTTTACTGTTGCTACGTGATCCTCCATTTGTGTGGCAAATTCATTTACCGAGCCACCCTCATATTTTACCTATAGGAACTTTTGTAGATTTGTTAACCTGTCTGTCTCTTTGACTGATCGCCATAATTGCCTACATTATTTTTGAAACTCACTCAGATTTGCTGCATTTTTAAATTACTTACCATTCAAGGTTATGTGAGCATCACTTACATTTGTATACACGGTTAACATAGCCTGTTTAATTCTGCTGTCTCATTGTTTATTCTCAGACTAACTATTCTACCTTCAATATCAGCTAACCACTTACATACGGTATATTTCTCTAACCTTCTTTTATCTTGGTTATTCCTACCTATATTTCCACAAAACTGTGTTAATTTCCCTACTGAATTCATGTTAGCGGGGTTAGTAATTTTTGTTAATTCTTCAAACTCACTTTTTTATGGGACGTTGCTCGTTTGTATTTTTCACCTACTTGCGTAATTCTAAATCATACTTGACTTTTATATATTCTTTGGGCTAACATCATTACCATCACTAAAAAAAAATCATAATACATCTTATTTTACACAAGAAAAAATACAAAGTAATTCATGCATCATTCAAGAAACCCTAGCGAATAAAAAAAAAATTCCTATTCTTAAACGAGAGACAAGTTTTTTTTTTTTTTCACTTTTAACTGAGAGACTTATTTAAGAGAGAGATTCTTTTACTCACATTTCTTCTTTCTTGTCCTTTTGTTTTCATCTTCTTCGCTTAGGTAATGGTTTCTTGTGTTTAGATTCTTGCTTCGTCTCACGTCCTCACTATTTTTCTGAGTTTCTTGATGTTTATTCTGCAAAGGTGTACAACTGGTATCTGGAAGAATTTAGTCATTAATATATGCACTGAAAAATATCATCACGGCATTTTATCCATTTAAGCTGCCACCATTTGTGATGCTTTGTTGGGCATTTTCTTTTTCTTTCATTAAGCACCACTTTAATATTATTTTAATTAAATAAATGTATCTCTTCAATCCTTTCAGTGCAAAAATATTATTTAATTCTAGACCCTCAGGAAAGTGGGTGATGGTAAAATGCCGTATAGTTCCTTAATTTTACTTCTGGAACTTTGATGTACATTAGCTTTACAGTAATCTTCTACATGGTTTTAAATACAGACTGGAAGTTTATAAATTCTTGAAGATTGGAGGCTGCAACCGTAGACTTCTGCTACCACATCAGCATTCGGTATGCGAAATACTTGACTTCTATTTATGCGGTTTGGGGATCGCTTCTTCATAGCTGTGTCTTCTCATGGACACGCTTCTTGGTAATTTCTCCTTCATCGAAGATCATCTTCTACCTCCCGGTTGGAAAGTAATTTGTTGGCAGTTAGGGAACTCGGTCCCTTCGTTGTCCGTCTTTGTAAATATCTTGTTGTTAACTTGACGTTTCGTTAGTGCCGGCCAAACTGTGCACCACGGGTAAGGCCTCCCCCATGACGGGGGGAGAGGGAGAAGGGACAACCGTTTAACGCGGTTACTTGTAAGGAAGAGCTGGTTCCTCGATGCGCTTGTTGCTTAAGTATCCCAGAACAAGGGCGTTGTAATTGCGTCACGTCATGTGACTCTTCTTGTGTTCTATTGGTCCCTTCTTCTGACGTAATGGTAACGTCATACATATGTCACTTCCGATTTCTCGGCAAGGTAACCGACGCGCATTCCAATTGCGTTGTTTTGGCCAATTTATCGCTTATGTCAGCACTTTTCACAAACAGTGCCTCTCAACTACCACCTCACTCTGATTTTATTTTTCTCGTCTCTCTCTCTCTCTCTCTCTCTCTCTCTCTCTCTTTATTTCAATGTCTCTCTATCGCTTAACTAACGAATAAAACTCACAAAATACTTGATCAAATACACATATGACCTTATTCAGTACGAAATATTTTCCTTTACATGACAGAGTTATTGGGTCCATTGACTGGCCAGGCAGTACTACATTGGATCCCTTTCTCCGGTTACGGCTCCTTTTGTCTTTCGTTACACATAAACCGAATAGTCTTGCCTATTCTTTCCACATTTTCTTTTGTCCTTATGCACTTGACAACGGTGAGATTACCAAACAATTCTTATTCGCTCAAGGGGTTAACTACTGCACTGGAATTGCAGTCTTGGATTAGAATTCTTGGTTTTTTTTTTCATGTGTTTATAGTTCATTTATGAAAGATCTAATTTAATGTTGTTACCGTTCTTAAATAATTTATTTTCACTGTTTATTACTTTTCTTGTAGTTTATTTCTTTCCTTGTTTCCTTTCCTCACTGGGCTATTTTTCCCAGTTGGAGCCCTTGGGCTTATAGCTTCTTGCTTTTCCAACTAGGGTAATAGCTTAACTTGTAATAATAATACATGCATACATACATATAGGCTCTGCATTATTCTTCTTACCATTACTATTTGATTGCTCTCCTTATCTATTTTTACTTACAAAATCTAGCACTCCCTTTTCACCATTTTCTCTTTACAAAGTACACTTATCAATAATATAATTCTTTGAAACAAGGTATTCCAACAATCGAGACTCTCTTGAAATATCATTCTACAAGACTTTCCATTCTGATCTACATATCTACCTATAACGCCACTACTTTTTCTGCGTCTAGACTTTATGGAAACAATTCTGAGAATAAGAAACATTTACTCTTTCACTGGTCATCGAGTTTCACTAGTATCGCAATATACTTCAAAACATATCTTTATACACTCATCATCTACACAAAACACAATCTCTCCTTAACGTTCTTACACACACTGCTCTTTCATCTCTTCCACCCTTCCTCTTACAAGAGATTAATAAGTATATCCTATTACATTATATCAATTAACTTTAAACATCTTCAAGATCCATCACACTATTTCTCTATTCTTTGTAACATTAGTATAATATCTATCCATCTATTGATCTATCTATACATCTATTCATTTGGCAACTTTATTACCAATTAATTTTCAGGCATACGGGTAACAGCCAGGTGCCAAAGGTCACTGGCATCTGAATCAATATCCACCGACCTGAATTCCATGAAAGTCTTTCAGATCTATAGCCATTCCACGCGAGTTTTGTTTGAATCAACAAGTAATATAATTCAGTATTTGGTCTTGAGTTTATATAGCATAAGTACATGATTCTATGTTTATAATAAAAATTTCAAGGCTAAATTAATAATTACTTTGTTAAAAGGGAAACAATGGAATGATTACATTTGAAACTTGACTTTGAAGTAACATTTTCCATTAGGATATTAAAAGATGTTTAAGAATACGATATTAATCATACGACACATATTAGTGCAGGTGACAAAAGTCTTTCAGAGGTAAAACTGTCATAATTTTCTTCTTTGCCAACGAAAGACAGATTTATAGGGCCACGAAAATGATCAGAAAGACAATATTCTAATCTTATATTTTACTTCAAGCACATTTCAAATGGGGTAGAAAAAGTATTAATAGAAAATTCAGTTCGTTATTAAATCATATCAGTAACAAAGGAGGAGATCAATATCTAAGTTATATGGTTCTTTGTCTACTTGAGCCGACACTTATTCATAACATAAGCGAATATGAACTTACTAATAGTCCCACTACCTTGATAATTCATCTATTGTTTAGAGCATGACAACGAAAGTTGAAATCATTTAGGCAATAGATAAGATGACAGAGTTTTCAAGATTGCCTTTATGAAATATTTCTTATACCATATCATCCTCATCATGGTTATTATTATTATTATTATTATTATTATTATTATTATTATTATTATTATTATTATTATCTAGCTTAAAACCCGAGTAGGAAAAACACCATGCTATGAGCCCAAGGGCTCCGACAAGGAAAAATAATCAAGCGAGGAGGGTAAACAGGGAAGTAAACAAACCACAAGAGAATTAATGAACAATTAAAATAAAGTATTTTAAGAATATTAACAACAATGATATAGGTCTTCCATAAATATACTACCGGTATAGAAACGTCAAAATGAAAAGAAAAACAGAAATAAGATAGAATAATGTGCCCGAGAGTATCCTCAAGGAATAGAACTCTACCCCAAGACAGTGGAAGACCTTGATACAGAGTCTATGACACGACCCACGACTAGAGAATAGTGGTTTAATTTTGGAGTGTCCTTCTCCTAGAATAGCTGCTTGTCCTTGGTAAATAGTCTCTTTTACGCATTATTATTATTATTAATTACTATTATTATAACTAATAAACTATTCTTATTATCATTATTATTACTGTTATTATTGCTATTTTTATTATTATCATTATTATTATTATTATTATTATTATTATTATTATTATTATTATTATTATTATCATTATTATTATTATTATTATTATTATTATTATTATTATTATTATTACTTGCTAAGCTACAACCCTGGTTGGAAAGCAAGATGCTGTAAGCCCAGAGGCTTCAACAGGTTAAATAGCCCAGTCAGGAAAGGAAACAAGGAAAAATAAACTTTTTTAAGAAAAAGTAACATTATATTAGATATTTCCTACATAAACAATAAAGGCTTTAACAAAACAATAAGAGAGAAATAAGATAGAATAGTGTGGCCGACTCCACCCTCAAGCAAAAGAACTCTAACCCAACACAGTGGAAGACCATGGTACAGAGGCTAGGGCGCTATGGAAGGCTGGAGAACAATGATCTTATTTTGGAGTGTCCTCCTAGAAGAGCTGATTACCATAGATGAGTCTCCTCTACCCTTACCAAGAAGAAAGCTGCCACTGAACAATCACGGTTCAACTCTTGGGTGAAGAAGAACTGTTTGGTAATGTAAGTGTTTTCAGGTGTATGAGTACATAGGAGAATATGTAAATAGACCAGACTATTCGGTGTGTGTAGGAAGAAGGAAAATGAGCTGTAAACCAGAGATAATGATTCAATGTAGTACTGTCTGGCCAATCAAAGGTCCCCATAACTCTCTATTAGTAGCATCTCAACGGGTGGCTGGTGCCCTGGCCAACCTACTACATATAAAATAAATAAAAAAAAATCTTTTTTTTTAATAATACAGATGACATCAAGTTTGAAGTTTAAGGATTTCTTTGTACTTCAGCAATAGGTGGGTGCGAGACTGACTGCCGATTTGAAAGGGGTGCATATACTGAAGAAGGTTAAGAACCACTGCGAGGGCATTTTTGTTGGGCGTTTTCAATTTGAATTCCAGTGATGCAATGAGAAGCTGGGGATCACTAACAATATCTGCACCTCTATAGGCTGTAAATCAGTTTAATGAGATTGGTGTTACTGTATGGACATGAGTCGTGGTATGACAATGATACAATTTACAACAGAGTTTGTAGATTTGAGAACAAAGCAATCAGAAGAATATTTGGATTTAAATAGCAAGACTGGATTAGAAATGAAACTATAAGAGAGATTACTAGAGTGCCATATGTGGATGAGATCATGTTGAGGGGTAGATGGAGATGGTTTGGGCATGCTCTTTGAACTCCCAAAGAGAAGTTAATTCACCAAACTTTTAACTGGGCTCCACAAAGCACTTCAAGAGTTGGAAAACCTACGCATACATGGCTGAGGAATATGAAGCGTGAAGTGGGAGATGATAAATGGAGAAGTATAAATTTAAAAGTTCAAGAGAGACCATTTGCGTCAATAGGTGTAGGAAAAGATTATGGTAATGATGATGATAGCTTTTTATATTTCTCAGAGTCCTCCTTATCTCTTTATTAATGACAATTTGATCTATTTGATTTTTGTAATTTCCACATAGTGAAGTCCATTTATATTTTTGGATATACTTTTACTGGAAAATAGGACCTCCAATGACAAGATTCTTTGTTGAACAGAAACTTATGAAATGTTCACCATTTTCATTTGCAACTTCACCAAGGCCTTGAACACCCATTATATTCTTTATACCTTGATTATTCCTTCCAACTTTAGCATTGAAGTCGTCAACCACAATTTTCATATCTCATCTATTACACTATACAGTTTTTCATAGTATTCATCTTAGCTTTCTTCTGAGAAATCATTTGTTGGTGCAGGGCAAACTTTAACACCCATATTGCAATGCTTTGATTATAATTTTGTAAGTAACAATATACTATTTGCATCTCTTCACTAAGTTAATGGCTTTTCTGCTCTTGATATCATCATCATTCCTACCCTTCTCTTATTTATGGATATCCTTTTACTGGAAAATAGTACCTCCAATGACAAGATTCTTTGTTGAACAGAAATTTATAAAATGTTCTCCATTTTCATTTGCAACTTCACTGAGGCCTTGAATACGTATCACATTCTCTATACTTTTATTATTCCTACCAGCTTCAGCATTGAAGTCGTCGAACACAATTTTCCTATTTCATCTATTACACGATGCAGTCTTTCATAGTATTCATCCTAAGTGTTCTTCTGGGAAATAATTTGTTGGTGTATAGGAAACCATAACACTCATATTGCACTGCTTTGATTCTAATTGTGTAAGTAACAATATACTATTTGCATATCTCCAGTAAGTTAATGGCTTTTCTGCTCTTAATGTCATCATCATTCCTACCCCTTCTCTTCCAACTCCATATGTGTGTGTATAAACATATATATAAATATATATATATATATATATATATATATATATATATATATATATATATATATATATATATGTATATATATATACTTACATATATGTGTGTCTGTGTTTGTGTGTGTATGCGTGTATGTGTGTACTGTATATTCATTCTATTATATGAAAGGGAATTGGTGAATTATATATATATATATATATATATATATATATATATATATATATATATATATATATATATATGTATATATACATATATACTTACATATATGTGTGTCTGTGTTTGTGTGTGTATGCGTGTGTGTACTGTATATTCATTCTATTATATGAAAGGGAATTGGTGAATTCAAATGAGCAATTCCTCTACACTCTACATCAAACTGTAATGAAACCTTCGAAGTAACATGTATAGTCAAATGAATTCAATTACCTCAATAGAAGCAGAGATACTTGAATCTTAATGTACTGTAATAATCCATAAATCTTGGGATGAAACCAGCGGTATATCTTGCCTTAGAGTATAAACTGAATTTCTCCTTATCCTCATATGGGATTATTAAAGGGAAGCTGTGTCATTAAAGCAAATGGAAGGTTTGATCATAACCCAAATATCTCTTTAATGACAGACCTTGAGTTTGGGAAATTATATATCAAGCTATGACTTTGTGGTTATATTGCATTTCCTTGGTCGTTTGGTTGTCGGTGTATGACAAAGGCGTTCGCAGTATTAGAAGCCCATAAAACCAATATCATTTGTTGTTCAATTTTTATGTTTGGTTGTTTTGTTTCTTATGATAAAGAATAAACTATTTTTTATATCATAAAATCACTGCAATATCGACAACAAACCTTGATATAATTTAGTTAAGGAATACAGGAATTAATTCCTCTCTTGCAATGCTAATTTGACATAACTTCCCAAAACCCGTAACAGGGTAAATTAACTGTATTCATCAAATATTCAGAAGATACACACACACACAAACACACATACATATATATATACATACATATACATACACACACACACACACACATATATATATATATATATATATATATATATATATATATATATATATATATATATATATATATATATATATATATATATATATTTGGGCTCAAGCAATGTCGTCCTGATGGAAGTTCCTATAGGGTAGCTTCCTAGGGTATATTACAACTACAGCGATATTCCCAGAGAATTTACCTTAAGGTACCAGAATTCTAACTCCTGGAGCGAGTATCCCTCGTGAAAGGGATATCGCGACATATCAGAGGACATATTCTAGACACGTCACATGGCAATCTACGACCTGAACAGAGATTCGTCTCGTAGGAGGGAGATTGACGAGATACGAATTCGGGAAAGAAAAAGGGGAGCCGCTCCCAAGGCTTCCCTATCCCCCGATTCGTATGCGTGCCTGGCGCCAATCCTGGCGCCATCTGTATTCCTTTTTGCGTAGCTTAACAACTCGGTGTTTTTTCCTGTTTTTCTCGCAAATCTTGGATTTATTCAGCTTTTCATGGCTTCTTCGTCTTCGTTGACCTCGGATAAGTTGAGTATAGTGTCTGTTATGTATAAATGTAGGCTCTTGGTAAAATTTCGAGTGATTAATAGGATTAATCTTTGATACAAGAGCCGTAGCCTACCAGAGGTGTCCTGGACACTGTCACTCGCTAGGTATAAATTAGTTAGTCAGAGTGACATTCCTGGTTGTTTTGCTTAATAAATTTTAGCTATTTAGCTTTACATAGGATTTCCTTTCGTGCTTAGTATTATTTGGCGAAGTATTCGCCATTCTGGCCTACGCTAGGCCATGTAGCCTAGTCGTTTGGTCCTAGTACTTAATGCATGATTTTGGTTTTTCCGAGTGTAATTAAAATTTTATTGAAGCTTTAGGCTATATTTTATACATTTTAGACTGTGTGGAATATTTCCAAGATTGTATACGTGAGAGTTTCGGTGAATTAGGTAATCGATTCTCTTGGTGCCTAGGCTAATTGCTTATGGAGCCTTAGTATACTTTATTATACTCCCCGGTTGCTTTCTTTTCTTCGGAGAAGGTATGCAATCCCTTTCCCTCTGTTTAAGCCTTGGGCTTATCCCTAAGTGGTTTTTTCCGAATTTATTTTCGATAAAACTATACTAGGGTGTTACTGTACCTTCCTGTTCCAGCAGAGTCTGGTTCAAAGAGGGACAGAACAACAGAGTTTTTAGTCTGAGTCCGTGTTGTCTGGCTTGGGGCAGAGTCTCCCTCGCTGACCTAACACTTACAAAGGGAGCTTAGCTCCCTTAGGTCACTATCGAAGGTTTCTGTAGTTATGATTCCTTCTTGTGTGATCGACCAGACTAAGTCCTGTTGCTGTTCTCGGGGAGGATAAAATCTTCCCTTGGGAGTAGCAACGCCTTCCTTGCTTTGGTGCTCTGGAAGCTGGCAGGTATTATACTACTGTGCTGGCCCTTTCCCTTAGATCTCCCTTAGGCTAAGACAAAGTTCTTGGCTGCGGGTGATCTGTCACTAAAGCAAGGTTGGCAGGACCCTCTTGTCCCTTCCCCCTCTATCTCCGTAATGGCCTAGCCATTACTGTACTGTACCTTGCCGGCCGGCAGAGCTGGCCGGCAGGGGTATTACTGTACTGTATGTCATTCTACTTCTGGACCTAGTATAGGTTGGGATGTGGAATTGACTAAGCCCATTGCCGGCCGGCAGAGATGCTGGACGGCAAGGGTCTTATGTTTTCGAGTGCTGCCCGGACCTCTCTTGGTCCCTCATCCATGCCTGCCGGCAAAGCCGGACGGCATTGGTCAAGGAAGCCTGAATTAAGTTTCTCCCCTTCCTTATATGCACTCTTTCGGTTGCCGGGCTTGGGGGGTTGTGTACACTCTTATCCCGGCATCCATTCTATTTTCTTCTAGTGCTGTACCTGTCCCGGCTGCCGGCCTATGAGGCCGGCAGCCGGGCAGGTGTAGTCTTCTGGTTCTTTTGCTGCCGGCTGGCATCGGTCTTGTACCTTTGCCGGCCGGCTTATGTCAGTCCTTGTCTGCCGGTCACCAAGAGTGTGGCCGGCAGCTGGGTACTACCTTGTGTAGTTGCTGGCCGGCAATCATTGCCGGCCAACACTGGCTGTTGCTGGCCGGCAGCTGCTGCCGCCGGCACAGGCATTTGAACCAGAGGGCTGCCGCCCTATAGCTGTTAAGTAGTATACTTTAAAGCTAATTGTGATGTGTGCCGGCCGGCAAAGGCAGGCCGGCACACATCCTCCTATACTGTACTAGTATTCTTCTGTATAGCATATACAGTAAGAAGAAAACTATAGTAAAAGTTTAGGTACAGCACTGTATCTTCTAACACTATTGTGTTTTCTTGCACAGCCCTTTGCTGTTGCCCTCAGACAGGAAGCAGAGTTCTTCCCCGTCTATTATCCAGGATTTTAAAATCATTGCCTAGGTGTGAGCTCCACCTGTTTCCTCTGGAAACCTTGCATTGGTTACTCTAGTAGAGATAAACCATTTTTATTTTATTATCTGGAAGGCTGCAACAATGGGTTGTGAGGGAAACACAAGTGTGTGTCTTTCCTTTATGAATTGTTATGCTATACTATGCATATCCAGTGATACATAGTTCACTTGATACTCATGGAAATTTCTTCTCTTTACAGGAGGACCCTCCGAAGTGCGGAAATGTTTTCTGCAATGTCCGCAGCAAGAACCTCTGCGGACATGAGTGTTGTAGGAGACACGCAGCATGCGCTGTCTCCAAGGATGATATCCAGTATTGGGACCCTCAGGTATGTACTGTATGCACTAACCTGATTACTGAGGCTTTTGATTCCCCTAAAACGGCGGAATCAAGGGATATAGCTAGGGAAAAGCTTCGTACTTGGGTAAGGGGCTTCAAAAAGAACACCTCTGGCCCTTATCTTCCAAGTGAGAAGATGAGGGCGTATCTTTTTCCCCAGGCATCAGCTGAGGCAGTGATTCCCCAGCCTCAAGAGGAGATCCTTCAAGATCAAGTCCAGGTGGACGAGGAAGTCGCAGATGCGATGCAAGACATCCAGTTGTGTGACAGGATGTCTGACCTGGACGAACGTTTGGAAGAAGACCTCCTGGCAGAAGGTCAGGATCAAGTTCAAACCCCGGATGTCGTAGAGGATGAGGTCGACGAGGTGTCGGCTACTCCGGTTCAGATGCCGGAGCCTATCCCCTCAACATCAGCTGGCCTCCCAGTAGAACTGGGACAGGCCCTCTCTTCGATTGTTGGAATGATCCAACAAATGCAGAAGGAGAATCAGGAGAAGGCGGCTGCAATGGAACTGCGTATGCAGTCCCTGGCAGAATCACATGGGCCCCGGAAAAGGCTCAATGTGAAAGACCTTCCCATATGCTCAGATGCTAACCCATGGAGGTATGCTGAGCACATGCCGATGACGACTGGAAAGATCGTCATCTCGGATAAGCTGGGTTCAGTTCCCCTAGAGGAGGTAGAATTCTGGCCCAGCAAGGCATCATATCCGGACTGCTATGTCCGGCTGAGAAAAGAACCAGCTTCAAGGGAGGAGACAGAGCCGAAGGAGGTCATTATTATGGACCACGCTAAGGCTCAAGCCCTACTTTCATCCTCGATGAAAGAGAGGGGCTTCTCGAATTCGAAGGTAGCTGCATTGAGCAAGAAGCTCCCTTCGTTTGTGTCCTCTCCTGATAGAGCCTTCCCCTTTTTACAGAAAGGGTTTGCGGCTGTCCTAAAGGCAGTCGAGGCCGGCAAGCCTTGCCCCTCCCTGGAGGAGTGTAAACCCTTGTCGCTGGCTCTACCTATGGACCACAAAGACTGGAAGGATGTCCATCTGACATTCTCAGTGGGAAAGTTGGAGGCTGATATTGCCGGACGGCAATTCGGCGAGGACCTCCCCAAGCTGTCCGAATCTCTTTTACGAAGAGAGTTCGAGACAAAAGAAAGACTGGCTGCCTCAATGTCTCATCAGACTACTCTCGAGACGATGGCAAGTGAACCCAAGGTCCATGAAATGTTCATGGTAGTGGCTAAGTCTCACCTAGCCACAGTGACGAAGGACCTTTATAGCTTCGTCAAGGCAAGGAGAGCTTGCAGGGAGTTCGTGTTCACCGGGGCTTCGGTGAGACACGAGCCAAGGAAGTTAATCTCCTCCAACATTTGGGGAAAAGACCTTTTCCCTACCGATGTGGTCAAAGAGGTTGTTGATAAGGCCGCCGTGGAGAATAGAAACCTTCTCCAGAAGTGGGGCCTGGCTATCAAAAGAAAATCTTCCCCGGATGAGGGTCCTCAACCAAAGAGGAAGAATATGAAGACTAGGCTACCATTTCGGCCAGCCAAGCCTTATAGACAGCAACAGCAACTGCAATTGCCTTTGCCTCCAGTGCCCCAGATGGTGGCACAAACCCCGACTGCCTTTCAGTGGGTACCCCAGGCTGTGCCAGGTCAGTCAACCACATTCGCCCCAACGTTCGAAGGACAGTCTTCTTCCTTTCGTGCAAAACCTAGAGGAGCAGCCAGAGGCTCGTCTAGGCGCCCCTCAAGGGGAAGGGGATTCAGAGGTGGTCGTGGTCAGGGAGGCAAGACCTCAGGACGGCAGTCCAAGTGAAATGATACCGGTAGGAGGGAGACTGATGAAATTTTGGGATCGCTGGACCTTCGATCCCTGGGCCCAAAGCCTACTCAAGAATGGACTGGGTTGGAGCTGGTACAGCACTCCACCCCCATGCCTTCGGTTTTTCCAACACTCCACCCCCATTTTGGAGGAGTACGTTCAAGAACTGTTGGAGAAAAATGTGATCCGAAAGGTGAAGTCCATCAAATTCCAAGGGAGGCTGTTTTGTGTTCCCAAGAAAGACTCGGAAAAGCTCAGAGTCATTCTGGACTTGTCACCACTCAACAAGTTCATAGTGAATTGCAAATTCAAGATGCTAACACTGCAACACATAAGGACCTTACTGCCCAAGAGGGCATACTCAGTCTCTATAGACTTGTCAGACGCCTATTGGCACATTCCAATCAGCCGTCGACTCTCCCCCTACCTAGGGTTCAGGCTACAACGGAAACTGTACGCCTTCAGAGCCATGCCATTCGGGCTAAACATAGCCCCAAGGATTTTAACGAAGCTTGCGAGCGCAGCTCTCAAACAATTACGCCTAAAGGGAATTCAGGTAGTAGCCTACCTGGACGACTGGCTGGTGTGGGCAGCATCCGAGACCGAATGCTTGCAAGCTTCCAGTCAGGTGATCCAGTTCCTAGAGTACCAAGGCTTCAAGATCAACAAGAAAAAGTCTCGACTTTCTCCATCCCAAAAGTTCCAGTGGCTGGGAATCCACTGGGACCTTTTGTCACACAGTTTCTCCATCCCAATGAAGAAAAGGAAGGAGATAGCGGGCTCTGTCAAGAGACTTCTAGATTCCGAAAGGATATCAAGACGCGAACAGGAGAGGGTACTAGGCTCTCTCCAGTTTGCTTCAGTGACAGACCCAGTGCTAAGAGCACAGCTAAAGGATGCAACCGGAGTTTGGAGAAGGTATGCATCAAACGCGCGAAGAGACCTGAGAAGACCAGTGCCGCCTCGGCTACGTACTCTTCTCAGACCTTGGTCCCAAGCCAGACATCTAAAGAAGTCGGTTCTTCTTCAGCCACCTCCCCCGTCGATGACGATTCACTCAGACGCCTCAAAGGAGGGATGGGGAGGTCACTCTCATCGGAAAAAAGTCCAGGGGACTTGGTCCAAGCTATTCAGGACCTTTCATATAAACTTTCTAGAAGCTATGGCAGTGCTCCTTACCTTAAAGAAAGTCTCCCCGCGTCACTCGATCCACATAAGATTGGTGACAGACAGCGAGGTGGTTGTGAGATGCTTGAATCGACAAGGGTCGAGGTCACCACCTCTCAACCAAGTGATGTTAGCCATTTTCCGATTGGCGGAAAAGAAGAAGTGGTACCTGTCGGCAGTTCACCTTCAAGGAGTCCGCAATGTGACAGCGGACGCTCTATCCAGGTTCACACCGATAGTCGGAATGGTCCTTAGACGCAGGATCATTTTCCTTCATTCTGAATCAAGTCCCAGAACTGCAAATAGACCTCTTTGCGACGAAAGACAACAAGAAGTTGCCCCTGTACGTGTCCCCGTACGAGGACCCCTTAGCGGAAGCAGTGGACACAATGTCCCTCGACTGGAACAGATGGTCCAGGATTTATCTGTTCCCTCCTCACAACCTTCTGTTGAGGGTCCTCAACAAACTGAGATCCTTCAAGGGGGTAGCGGCAATAGTGGCCCACAAGTGGGCGAACAGTATGTGGTTCCCCTTGGCGTTGGAACTACAGATGAAGTTCGTGCCGCTACCACATCCAGTTCTGACCCAGCGAGTCCAGAAGTCGACTGTCTGCGCTTCATTACAGAAAACCCAGACCCTGCAGCTCATGATTTTCTCGCCCTAGCGGTGAGAAAGCGCTTCGGGATTTCGAAAGCCAGCATAGACTTCCTAGAGGAATACAAGTGCAAATCGACTAGAAGGCAATATGAGTCATCTTGGAGAAAATGGGTGGCCTTTGTAAAGGCAAAGAATCCGCAGGAGATCTCAACAGATTTCTGCTTATCTTTCTTCATCCACCTCCATGGCCAAGGATTGGCAGCTAACACGATTTCAGTGTGTAAATCGGCTTTGATGAGACCCATTTTATTTGCCTTCCAGATCGACCTAGGTAACGAGATCTTTAATAAAGTTCCGAAAGCCTGCGCTAGGCTCAGACCTTCAGCACCTCCAAAGCCCATCTCATGGTCTTTAGACAAAGTTCTTCATTTCGCCTCCTTGTTGAGCAATGAAGAATGTGCGTTAAAGGATTTGACGCAAAAAGTTATTTTCCTATTTGCACTCGCGTCCGGGGCCAGGGTTAGTGAGATCGTAGCCCTCTCGAGAGAGGCAGGTCGTGTTCAGTTCCTGGATGGGGGGGAGCTGAACCTGTTTCCGGATCCTACGTTTCTCGCCAAGAATGAGTTACCCACCAACAGGTGGGGTCCCTGGAGAATCTGCCCTCTGAAAGAAGATGCATCTCTATGTCCAGTAGAATGCCTAAAGGTCTATCTTCGTAGAACTTCAGACTTCAAGGGTAGTCAACTATTCAGGGGAGAAACATCAGGCTCAAATTTATCTCTGAATCAACTCAGAGCGAAAATGACATATTTTATTCGCAGAGCGGATCCTGACAGTACACCCGCAGGTCACGATCCGAGGAAAGTTGCCTCATCCCTAAATTTCTTTAATTGTATGGATTTTGAACATCTCCGTTCATACACGGGCTGGAAGTCTTCCAGGGTGTTCTTTCGCCACTATGCGAAGCAAGTAGAGGAACTTAAGAGATCTGTGGTAGCAGTGGGTCGTGTAGTTAACCCTACTGTTTAACTCTGCGAGGAACAGTGGTCTTAATTGGGACGATTAAGTCCAGGGTGAGTGTGTAGGTACATACTGTACTACAAACTAAATAAGGGCACCAAGTGCCCATATAGACTGTTCCTTCTTTCAAAGGTGAACCTTGCATAAGTTCAGACATGTGTGCCAAGCGTTTCTAACGCTAATGTGATTGATTTGTAATACAGATTTTTTATGACTTGATACCTTGGTATCTCATTAAAGTGGTGTTTAATGGTTTTTCTTTCAGATAAACAAGTTATGTTTACTATCATACTTATGCTTAAAGTTTTGGGTTACCCTCTTTTATATAAATATATATATTTGTTGTTAACCTGTCTGTTTATTATCTGTCAATAAACTTGTTCTTGAGAACCTTGCGTCTCTTTCACCTGTGTCAATTTATTGGTATAATTGAGCATTTTAATTCTATGTATCTTATCTGGGATAATTCTGATAGAATTGTTCTGTTTTGCAAGCTATGTTGCATTGGTTTATGTAAGTCCCCTAATGGGAGGACTCCGTCCCATAAAGGGACGAGGGCGGTTTTATTAGTTTCTTCCTATGCGGATATAAACCTTTGTCCAATACAAGTATTGTGCGGATTACTGGTCAATATATTGACGCAGTGGTTCTATACAAACTATGCTTTACTTAATATAGGGCGAGACCACTATATTAGCTTGCCTGGTATTCATACATAGATATATGTACTCTTCGAGACTTTCCAGAGTCTAGTAGGACTCTTCCCTGTAGGGGGCAGGAAGCTCTAACATAGTTTATAGTCAGTTGAAAAGATGTATAACGGTAACATCTTAGGTCTCTAGGTCTAGTCGACCGGGAATAAATATCTCCGGGGAGTACGGCACGTTCTGAGAATCCACAGATACAGTAATGCTCTGGTACACTTCCATCAGGACGACATGGCTTGAGCCCAAAAAACGGATTTTGAGCGAAGCGAAAAATCTATTTTTGGGTGAGATAGCCATGTCGTCCTGATGGACCCGCCCTTGCCTTTCTAAGAAAGGGCTGTAGGACCCCTCCCTACATACAGTATCTGTAGCACCTCGTGTACGCTACAAGGAATACAGATGGCGCCAGGATTGGCGCCAGGCACGCATACGAATCGGGGGATAGGGAAGCCTTGGGAGCGGCTCCCCTTTTTCTTTCCCGAATTCGTATCTTGTCAATCTCCCTCCTACGAGACGAATCTCTGTTCAGGTCGTAGATTGCCATGTGACGTGTCTAGAATACGTCCTCTGATATGTCGCGATATCCCTTTCACAAGGGATACTCGCTCCAGGAGTTAGAATTCTGGTACCTTAAGGTAAATTCTCTGGGAATATCGCCGTAGTTGTAATATACCCTAGGAAGCTACCCTATAGGAACTTCCATCAGGACGACATGGCTATCTCACCCAAAAATAGATTTTTCGCTTCGCTCAAAATCCGTTATATATATATATATATATATATATATATATATATATATATATATATATATATATATATATATATATATATATATATATATATATATATATATATAGCTTACTAATTTATACAGGCACATATGAGTGGAATACCCTCATTTATATAAAAAGATTCATTTGAGAAATTCTATTTACATGTTTAAGGGGTCAACTTCCTCCGTGATCAAGAAAGTTTACAATGAAAAGTATATGTACACACACGCACAAACCAAACACATATTCTTGTAAAAATACAAGTAAACACAAACGCACACACAAAGACACACACAAAGACACACACACACACACACACACACATATATATATATATATATATATATATATATATATATATACATAAATCTATCTATTTATCTCTCTCTCTCTCTCTCTCTCTCTCTCTCTCTCTCTCTCTCTCTCTCTCTCTCTCTCTCTCTCTCTCTCTCTCTCTCTCTCTCTATATATATATATATATATATATATATATATATATATATATATATATATATATATATATATATATATATATATATATGCCGAGATTACTGTTTGGCAGCACCAATTTTAATCTTATGAAGGGACCCAGAGAGTAATCCTCTTTATCCGATTTCAATTTGGTACTGCACCTCTTCTGATCTTTTCATTGCCATCTCGTTCTGCCAACAAGGATTCTGGATGTTAATAATAGCCCCTTCTAGTATTATGGTTATCTTATTTTCCAAAATATCGTAAATCACATTGCCTGTTAAGCTGTCTCTAAATCTGTTGCCTTCCATAGACGTTTTGGAACCAGAGAGATGGCTTATCATCAGTGCCCACATTTGCTAATTAATTAAAATACCATAGGACACTTGCAGCATATTAGGGTATCGTGTATATTTGTCGGTAAACGCATACAATAGAAAAAAAGATATCCCTCGGGAGTGTTAAATTAATTATGGTTGTTTTATGCATCAGAAAACAAATTTCTGAAATGCTCAAACTTAAGAGTTCTTTAGGACTAAGTTTTAAATAGTTTTAAGAATGAAAATGACGAGATTCGAGGTAATTACAGTTATAAAAAATGGTAAAAGATTTAAATAATACAGATGGCTTACAAAATTTTACTTTTACAAAATATCACTTAGTATAAAAATCGGTATCAAGCAAGTTTTACTTTACACATTTCGTACTATCTAAAATTAAATAAATTCGTATCAACTAGGTTTTATTTTACATCTAATGCTTTACACATTTTATAGTTTAAATCTTTACATTTCGATCTACACTATTCTGTAATAAATCTGGAGAAATCTCAAAATACACAATACACAATTAGGTGCTGTTTTCAGACAAGAAAACTGGATTATATCATAAAATTCGTTTCAATCAACATATTACTACACTTCCGAGTTAACAGCAGTCTGTACTAAATCGGGAGAAATCTGAATAGTAGTAATTAATTAATGAAACACGAAAGTCTCGTAAGTGCTGCTTTCAGACAAAACCACTGGTCTATATTATACAGATGGTTTTGATCAACAGATTAATACTCAACATGACGTCAACAGCATGTTACATTAAAGGATAGGCTTCGCGATAGATCGAGTGACAAAAACATCAAATATCCAGGTTATTCAATAATAACAATCACCAATAATTCCGGCTAACACTTGTACTACACCTAACTTACATGAAAAGACCAGGTGACAAAAACATTGATCTATAGACGAACACATGAAAGTGGCACTAGATTTAAACACTTCTAGCACTTATCGAGCTCTGAGATAACCAAGAACAGGGGAAATAGAGATCTTCATGTTTATGAACCGACGGGAAACTTATATTTTGTAGATAAATATTCAGTATAGTGACCAAGGGTAAGGTCGCCTTCTTTGCTTGTTGTCCAACCAGAATGTTTAATATTTAACGACACCACTCTTCTTATATGTTCTCTTCTGGTTCGGTTTTTATAACTGGCATGCGATTCGTACCTCATCCAAAAATACTTGTTAAGGATCTTTGCAATAGTATTTTACGTTTTCATCATATTTTAGCAAAAAATTAAATGTATTCCTATTCACTTGATAAAATCAAGTTTCTATAAGAAATCCATATTAACTAGGATAAAATATGATTGCGGAAGTGCAATTAATTTAAAACATCACTTCCCTCACAAACATCACATCAACCTTTCAGAACCTTGCAGAGCTTCCACATAGCATGGTTTTTACTGCATTAGTTTTTTATGGCGTCAGAAGAGAATACAACACATTAGATTTTTATGGTGTGCATTTGCTTTTGTATTCGGTGCATCAGAATTCACAATTCTGTTACGTTAATGACATTAATAGAGCAGAAAGTTTACATAACAAGAATATACTGATATCAATAATAAAAATTAATACTATTACTACTCATAACATCGTAATTATTTTAAGCTCTTAAGACATCCATAATAATCTTGCCTTCCAAAGATTATTCCTAACACGGAGAAAGAAATAGATAACAAGATTCTTATGCCAGAAATAGATGGAAGCAGCCCTGAAATTACTCTATAGAATTCTAAATAGATAGTTAACAAAAAAATAACAGAGTTTTAGTGAAGGAGAAATATAGAAGAAGTGGAGGTATGATCAAATAGCCCAACACATTGAGTAAGTTGTGGTTAATTTAATCAAAGCACAAAAATCTTCACCATAAATGTGACAAAATTTGATGAGGCACCTGAATGGATCTAGTTTAGTAAAGTTCTAAAAAAAACTTCACGATTAATTGGACAAAAAATCTCTCTTTGTGGTTACTCAACAGTAGCTCAGTCACTGTGAAATTTGCAGAAAATTTTGAATATCAAGGTGCTCCAGGTGGCCAACAAAGATGAAGTTCCATGAAACTTCAGATGTGGTGATATAATTCTTTTCTTCATATTAGTCCAGTAACATATCTCTAAGTGAGTTGGTGTTGTTACTTATGGAATTGAATTTATCAGGTATTTTGAGTGAACTCCTTGAACCTTAATACATATCTAGCAATGGATAGTGTGCATCTAAATACATACAGCTGTTCAGTCCTGCATGTTTACAGCAATATTTCCTGATAAAGTCATGGCACCGTTCTTGAATGGTCATAAACACACCATGTCTCATCTACTTCTATCTTATAACCATGTTAGCAAATCCCAAAGAACATATCAGAAAACCCGAGATGAATGTCTAACATGGTCGATCTGTTCAATGGATACCAAAGGTGCTGACTCGCTATTTCCACTGTTGTAACATGCTTATGCCTTTCTTCTTGCCGCTATATGGACCTTTATTTTGTAGTAATAAGTATCGCTGAACGTTTATTCAGGCTACGCTGAGCACGGCCATGCATTATCAAAACTGTATTCTGGGACTTTACCAGAATGTTATAATCAGTTGTATAAGCAGGAATTCCTCAACATCTTTTTTTTTTCTTTTTTCTTTTCTTGTTTGATACGTCCTACAAGTGGAATGATAAGGTCTTCGACCTCTTCCTTTTTCATCTTCAAGCACAATCACAGTTTATATCCTCTTTACTGTATGGAGCACGGCATTTTACTGTGTAAAACTTGACCTGAGAGAAGGCTCCACTCTGCAGTATCTTTATTACTATGTTTAATCATCCTTTCTTTGTAAATTGATGTAAGTATCATAATCCCTATTTATGGTCAGAATGGCCTATGGTATTGCTTCCAATGATCTTAACTCACTCAGGGGAATCATCACCACTTGTCCTTTATAAACAAATGCCTTCACAGCATACACAACCTTCTACAGAATCTAAAATAAATTACAGATTATAAATTGATTATGTTTTCGGATACTCTAGTGTTATAAAATTTATTTTAGGAATCAATCCTCACTATATTTTGTCATTAAAAAAAAAAATTACATGAACTACTGTCAATATACATCATTATGTACACAATACTTGATTAGCATATAAAATAAATAATTACCTTATTAACAAAAATTTTGAATTGGACCTTCGACTGGCATTTAATCTAAAAAAAAAATCACAGACTACTGTCTATTTTTATTGTTATGAAGTCAATATCATAGATATATATATCCATTTAACCAAAAAGCTCATGAGTGCCCTTTCAGACACGGTGCACCATTGTTTCTTATTGCATACAGTACGAAACAAAGCAAATGAACTGCTAACGTTAGCCTCAATTTCTACGTTTCCCCTTACTTTAATCGTAAAAATGTATGGCACTAATTGACATAAAATAAATGAAGCAGAATTTACATGTTACATGTTTCCCTTCCCTTCCTACTACTACTACTACTACTACTACTATAAATAGTATATAATATTAATAGTGATAAATAAAGCTGAGAAAAAAATGTCCAGGAATAAGCCATTGTTAATTTAACATCCAATAACAAATCCAGACTTCCCTGTCGGGAAAAAAAATGTTTTGTGCCATTACGGCCGTCGATCATTTATCACACACACGCTCTCTCTCTCTCTCTCTCTCTCTCTCTCTCTCTCTCTCTCTCTCTCTCTCTCTCTCTCTCTCTCTCTCTCTCTCTCGCTATATACCCAAATGTGAAATCAATAGTTTTTTCTATTATCACTAACTTCCTCATCCAAGTTTACTAAGAAAAATATGAGCACCCAGTCATTCTATACACATTTTTATTATTAAGTACCCTAAATATATCGTTGCAGAAAGACAAACAAATAAACTTTTCATTACTATTTTTTCGCATCATAATACGTGACTTTAAGGACAATTTATAACGCGAGATAAAGTCGTCCTCGTGTTAAATAAACGAAAAATAGATGATCAAATTGCAGTTCCCAGAGATGGCGAAAATATCACATTCAGTTATTTATGAGTTATGACGGTGTTTTCAACTGAACATCATTAAAAAGAAACAATGAAAATACTACAGCCAAAAAGCAGTATAAAGCACAGCGTATCATCAAGTTTCGATTATCAATAGGACGAGTAATTAGCCCATTATTTTATTCTATTACAATGATATGTATTGAAATACATTGATTAATTGAAGAATCTATTTTATATGATGGTATAATTCACACCTATTAAGAGGAGCTGGAACAAAATAAACATTCAATCACTATATAAAAATTCATTCAAATTATCATAAATGAGGAACGACATAATTGTAAATAAAAACCTTGAAGCCATAAATTTGTATTTTGATACAAGTTCTACGAACCAAATTGCGCCACTCGAAAGCTCTCTTGTATTGATTATAATCTGGTTTTGAACGTGTGTGAAATAACATATCGAAAGCGAGGGTAAAATGACACAAAACTACATGTCCTCTCCCTTTATTCGATTTCACCATGAGAAGTAAGTAGAAGTAATGTAATAATATTGTCTGTTTTACAACAACTGTGTTGTGCATACATATTTGGTTGATTAATGCTAAAACCAAATTGTTTCTTTAGGGTATACTGATATAAAACTATAACATGATATATCAAAGAATATATCTGAGGACAAATAGTGCCAGGCAGTGAAGGTGAAACAAGGAATTAATCATGGAAATACTTCTAGCAATGCTGGATGGAGAATAAAACTGATACAAGGCAAAAAGTCCCAACATGGAAAGCAACCTTGTACAAAAACAAATAGATCAGTAAAGAGTAAACTATGGAAAATATTTAATCTACATTTGATATAAGATGGAAGCCAATGTTAATCAGATACATAACATATAATCTATGTTACGTAGGTAGTAGGTTGGCTAGGGCACCAGCCACCCGTTGAGATACTACTGCTAGAGTGTTATAGGGTCCTTTTACTGGCCAGACAACGTAGGATCCTTCTCTGGTTACGTTACGGTTCATTTTCCCTTTGCCTACACATACACCGAATAGTTTGGCCAATTCTTTACAGATTCTCCTCTGTCCTCATACATCTGACAACACTGAGATTACCAAACAATTCTTCTTCACCCAAGGGGTTAACTACTGCACTGTAATAGTTCAGTGGCCACTTTCCTCTTGGTAAGGGTAGAAGAGAGTCTTTAGCTATGGTAAACAGATATTCTAGGAGAAGGATACTCCAAAACAAAACCATTGTTCTCTAGTCTTGGGTAGTGCCAAAGCCACTGTACCATGGTCTTCCACTATCTGGGGTTAGATTTCTCCTGCTTGGGGTCACACTCGGGCACACTATTCTATCTTTTTCTCTTTCTCTTGTTTAGGTAAAGCTTTTATAGTTTATAATTATATTTTATTATTGTTACTGTTCTTGAAATATTTTACTTTTCCTTGTTTCCTTACCTCAGTGGGTTATTTTCCCATTTGGAGCCCCCGGGCTTATAGCATTCTGCTTTTCGAACTAGGGTTGTAGCTTAGCAAGTAATAATAATGATAATAATAATAATGAGATTTACGTCGTTTTTTTTTTTTTTCATTCCACAATTTGGTTAATGTCAGAATGAGACTTCTAGATTATTGTATAGTATTAAGCCGTAAGAAAATAAAGACAAAGCCTGTTAGAAAGAAGTGCAACCCTTAGTCTATATAGTGGAGGATATTAGTGCAAAGAAGGCAAGAACTATGAGAAAGCTCAATACAGTATGCACAAACAGATAATTTAAGGATGGTCACAAAAATTATTATCTAGGTGAAGTTTAGGAAATTAATAGACCGAAGGTCTTGGTCCATGAAATTGATATTAGAAACTGAAGACTATAAATGAAAAAAATATTAAAAACACTCCAGAAGAAATTAATTCTAAATATTTTCTCTTGATAAACAGGTTTCTACAGTCCTTAAAAGACCACCTTAATATACCAGTGTTTGTCTGGTTGAAAAAAGGAAAAGCTCATTTCTTTCTCAAACCGTATCAGATCTGTTAGAATTTAAGTCCATCTTTCATAATTTTCACCATACACTAATTTTAGCAATATCTATTTCAAGGGCTTCAACAATCACACATCTAAATTAAGGATGTAAGATGGGTGCAAGGAAAGTGGCATCATCTGCATAAGTAAAAAAAACTTGTTTATAATGCCAAAGAACATATTGTGTACATGCCAAAGAACATAATATCGTGTACATAAAATATAAACGGTAATGGGCCAAGGACACTTCCCTGAGGACAACCGGATGATTGCATTTTTGTAGTTACCGCAGTGTCCACCAACAACTATCCTTTGCCATTTATTAGATATAGATACAATAATATTTTGAGAAAATCCACAAATTTCCATCTGTTTACCTTTGAAAACATGGGACTCATGAATAACATGATAAGAAGCAACACTAAAGTCAGGACCAATCGGTTGATCTTCATGACCAAAATAAAGTGATTTGCGCACAATACTGGAAATTGTCAGAAGAGCACCACACACCAAACTAAAGACTAAAGAACAAATGATCACTTTCAACATAACTATTCAGATATTTTGCCAACAGGTGTTAAAAACTCATATATAATACAGGAATTGTGAAAATTGGTAAGTAATTAGAAGCACGGCTACATTTGCCTGATATTAACGCTATCGACTCCAGTAAGTTAAAAATTCTAATTCTGTATTAAAAAAAAAAAAAAAAAGAAGTGTGGGGGAATACACGCATCACAGTTAATTTCATGACACCAATAATAAATTAGTTTGTCTCCAAGAAAACAGGAATGAAGTAAAGTAAGTTTCTCAGTGCTCTGCCTTCTGCCAAAAACATCAGCAAAATAGTAAAATGTTTCTTCCTTTGGATAGTGATTGACAGCAATCTGGTTCAAGCAATGAAGGAACTGGCAGGTCTACACCAAAGAGTCCAGAATAAAGCATAACCCTGAGCTGTACCAGAGAGGGATTCTTTTGATAGTCATATTATGTTCAACACTGAAACTATAAAGTAAAATGACTAAAATTGTTTTACATCTACTATTCTTATGTAAAGAAAGAATAGATCTTTGCTGAAAGCCATTTTGATTGCCGATTAAAAATATTTTTCTTTTTTTTAGAATATATATATGTATTCCCAGCCTACTGTTATCCAAAGGGCTTCAATGTAAATTATTTTTGAAAATTCAAGGTTTTTGAGCTGTTTTCTGTTGAATTATGCCATAAAAGGTTCTATATTGATATGTGTATGTGTATGTATATGTATATACATATATATATATATATATATATATATATATATATATATATATATATATATATATACACCCACACACACACACACACACACACACACATATATATATATATATATATATATATATATATATATATATATATATATATATATAAAAGGGAAATGCAGTCAGTTCTAGTCCACTGCAGGACAAAGGGCTGAGAAATATCCTTATTCACGTCTGGGGTTTTCCAATTGTCATCACCATGCTAGCCCCTGAGAATTGGTGATGGTTTGAGACTTTAGAATGATATTTAAAAGCAAACCAACCTAGTATGGGTGGCCCTGACTAGAAACGCTTTGCTCACCATGGCGTTACACAAACATTTTCACCACATTAAGGCATTACCACTAAAAAAAGAATACGGTACATATACATACAGTACAGGTATATATATATATATATATATATATATATATATATATATATATATATATATATATATATATATATATATATATATATATATATATATATATATATATAACAACAAATACAGCCGTTTCTAGTCCACTGTAGGACAAAGGCCTGATTGGTAACGTCTCTGCCTGGTGTTTGACAGTCGGGGATTCGAGTCCCGCTCAGTCTCGTTAGTGTCATTAGTGTCTGCAACCTTTCCATCCTTGTGAGCTAAGGTTGGGGGGTTTGGGGGAGTCTATAGGCCTATCTGTTCAGTCATCAGCAGCCATTGCCTGGCTCTCCCTGGTCCTAGCTTGGGTGGAAAGGGGGCTTGGGCGCTGATCATATGATATATGATCAGTCTCTAGGGCACTGTCCTGCTTAATAGGGCAATGTCACTCTGCCTTGCTTCTACCATTCATGAGCGGCCTTTAAACCTTTAAACATGTCCTTATTCCTGTCTGGGGTTTGGCCAGTTTTCATCACACCACTGGCCACTGCGGATTTATGATGGTGGGAGACTTTAATCTGATAGGTTACAGAAAACCAACCTAGTATAAGATTCCTTACTAATACAGCTTCGCGGATCTTGGCGATATAAAAACCCCTTGCCCACGTTAAGGTATCCCCACTTTAGAAAGGATGAATGTATATATATATATATACATATATATATATATATATATATATATATATATATATATATATATACATACATATATATATGTATATATATACACATTATATATATATATATATATATATATATATATATATATATATATATATATATATATATATAGTGTGTGTGTGTGTGGGTGTGTTCTTTCTGAGTGGGGATACCTTAACATGGTGAAATCTTATATAAATTTGAACTTTATTTTTTATTGATAATGTTCTTGTATAGTACTACGAACCAGTTAGTACCGAATAAGTCTTTGCTGATATTGATAATACCTAATACCGGGCAGTATCATGTTATGACACACCGAGTAGTCTAGCCTATTCCTTACGTATTCTCCTCTGTCCTCATACACCTGACAACACTGAGATTACAAAACAATTCCCCCTCGCTCAAGGGGTTAACTACTGCAATGTAATTGTTCAGTGGTTACTTTTCTCTTGGTAAGGGTAGAAGAGACTCTTTAGCCATGGTAAGCAGGTCTTATAGGAGAAACACACTCCAAAATTAAAACATTGTTCTCTAGTCTTGGTTAGGGCCATAGCCTCTGTACCATGATCTTTCACTGTCTTGGGGTAGAGTTCTCTAGCTTGAGGGTACATTTGGGTACACTATTCTATCTTATTTCTCTTCTTTTTTTTAAAAAAGATTTTATAGTTCATGAAATATATACTTTAATGCTGTTACTGATCTTAAAATATTTCATTTTAATAATATATTACTTTTCTTGTTGTTTCCTTATTTCCTTTCCTCACTGGGATATTTGACCTGTTGGAGCCCTCAAGCCTATAGCATTCTGCTTATCCAGATAGGGTTGTAGCTGAGCAGTTAATAATGAAGATGATGATAATAATAATAAAAAAAAAATTATAAATATAATAATAATAATAATAATAATAATAATAATATAAGTATATATACATGTATTTATATATGTATATATATATATATATATATATATATATATATATATATATATGTAATATATGTGTGCGTGTACGTGCGTGTATGCGTGCGTGCGTACGTGCGTGTGCGTGTGTGTGTGTGTGTGTATCTCACATATATGGTATTTTACTCTCTAAGCACGGTCACAACGCTTTGGCCGACTGCATACAAATGCATGGCCATTTCAAATCTCATCGCAATTTTTTGTAATAATTTCACCTAGGGATTCCCAATCACAATACATATTCTGTTATTGAAATTTATATATATATATATATATATATATATATATATATATATATATATATATATATATATATATATATATATATATATTCAAATCAGCCTTAATAAAGCAAGCATTGGAGATTTTAGGTTTCGTATTTTTCCCAATAATAATTTTGACCACTGATATCATGGGGTACATTACTTTAAGTGTAGCTATGTATATATATATATATATATATATATATATATATATATATATATATATATATATATATATATATATCATATACAAAAAGCTCATTAACGTTTCACTCCAAACATATTTAGTATATTTTTATATTAACTATTTAGATACCAAATGATATGTGATCATAAATTATATTCCTAATCTTTATGATAAAATATTGCATCACAAAGGAATGCAGCGGTAATTGTCATTAATATCGTTCTATATTAAACGATATTTCTAGTGCATAAACTAAGACAATCTTTTTAACATCTTCAATATAGAGCGGTAATTTTTAACACCATTTCTCAGGGAATATATTCTGTTATACAATGCAAAATAATTCAACAATGAAATTAACTTCCAGGGGACCATCCAACAAGAAATTATCCTTTATGTATATAAATCCAGTTCGTACCGACACATTTATATTCTGATTTGAATTTTGAAACATTTCATAAATGTTTTTAAAACTGTACATGACTTAATAAAGATGGGTCTAGCAATGCGTCATTCGAGTTATTTCATAAATACCTGAATTGTTTGATGTTTTATGATGCCCAAGAACCCTTTGGAGCGTCTCTTCTACCCTAACCGTATTATCTTTTTTAGATTAATTTTCATCTTTCCCTTTAGATCTTTTTTTCCACCTATTTACTACGTTCTGCTTTTCACTCCCCCGCTTCACTTGCCTCCTGTCATATAATAACGAACCCTTTTGGCATACCATGACATTCTAAAATTGTTATTCTAGTTACACTCTCAAATAACATAATCTAGTCAACATATATAATATTCCTCGGCCAAACCCCACAATCGGTAATTATCAATTTAATTTATGATGGGGACACGGTATGATAAATAAGATATATAAATATGACAAGACAAAAATCTACACAAGATATACAAATACACATCCACATTAATGGTGTGGACTTTGCAAAGATCCTTTAATGCTTCCTGTGGTTTTAAAACTTGAAATAATTAATCATTTTGTGAAAAAGATAATATAAAATACAAGCACACATTTCATGGTAACGATAATCTCTAAATGGTTTCCCCGTTCCGAGAAAAACCATAATTTCCAGCAAATGACTACTTGCGGTTATCTGCGGTAGTTCATAGCAATGTACTACAGTTATATATAAATGTAACAGATCATAGTCAAAGCCAATACCTAAAAATCATAAACCAGACAGGATTTCTATCAGAAATTGTACAAGACGAAATAACTAAGTGAAAGAAAAAGTTAACGGCAACAAAACACTAATGACGAGGAAGCGTGAAAACAATCACAACAACAACAATAACAACAATATTTATAATCAACTTGATCATCATTACCATGACTATATATATATATATATATATACATACATATATATATATATATATATATATATATATATATATATATATATATATATGTGTGTGTGTGTGTGTGTAAATGTATATAAAACACACACACACACACACACACACACACACATATATATATATATATATATATATATATATATATATATATATATATATATATATATATACATATATATACATATATATGAGTATATATATACATATATATGAGTATATATATATATATATATATATATATATATATATATATATATATATATATATATATGTATATATATAATGTGTGAGTGCGGGCTAATTTAGCAGACAAAGAAATGTGAGAATGAAACTTGATCTGCCAGCATAATTTGAAGTATAAATCTATCCCGTTGAATGTCTGCGTCAAAATGAGCCAACCATCCTGTCTGTCTTATGTATATTTTCTTTTTTTAAAAAAGCTCTACTGGTGACTATACATGATAAACGTGAATATAATTTCAACGGGCTCAAAAAAGAGAGACAGAATTGACCTTCAACTTTAAGCGGGATTTGAATTCAGGTTTATCGAGTTACTGAATAATAGATTTACTGATAAGCTTAGGAGAGCGTTCGAAGTCAGTGCCATGCAGTTGGCCTCATTTATAATTAGAAAGTTCTCAATAACAACGTATAAAAAACGTGAAAATTACAATAATATTAATTTCAAGTAATAACTGTAAATGTTAACGCATCTGAAATACTGTTTTTGAGATATTTTATTTTGGTTGTTTATTCTTCTCTTGTAGTTTATTTATTTCCTTTTCTTTCCTCAATGGGCTATTTTTACCTGTTAGAGCCCTTTTGCTTATAGCATCATGCTTTTCCAACTAGGTTTATAGCCAAGATTGTAATAATAATAATAATAATAATAATAATAATAATAATAATAATAATAATAATAATCTTCATCATCATCATCATCTCCCCTTACGCCTATTGACGCAAAAGGCCTCGGTTTGATTTCGCCAGTCGTCTCTATCTTGAGCTTTTAATTTAATTCAATACTTCTCCATTCATCATCTCCTACTTCGCGCTTCAAAGTCCTCTGCCATGTAGGTCTGGGTCTTCCTACTCTTCTAGTGTCTTTTGGAGCCCAGCTGAATGTTTGGTGAACTAATCTCTCTTGGGGTGTATGAAGAGCACCCCCAAACCATCTCCATCTAGCCCTAATCATGATCTCATCCACATATGGCACTCGAGTAATCTCTCTTATAGTTTCATTTCTAATCCTGTCCTGCCATTTAACCCCCAATATCCTTCTGAAGGCTTTGTTTTCAAATCTACTAAATCTATTGGAAATTGTTTCTTTGTCATAATAATAATAATTGAAATAAATATATAATTAAGAATGCAATATCATGATTTGAATTAATTTCTCCCCTATAACTTGTAAACTGATACATAGCTTCACCGAAACAGGAACAAGAGGAAACTATATCACATGTTCAGAAGTTATACAAATATGAAAAGACAGTAATATACTGCAGACGTAATCACCCCAATCCTTACTGATGCAGTAGATATTTAAAACATCTTAAAATATGAGGTGAGATATGTAACTCCCTCAACTGTAAACTATTGGAAATGTATATTAAACCCCAATACATATATCTTATCCAAATATTAAAAATTCTTCCAAGATCCCCCTCTCACCTTGGTAAATACTCAACGATTTTACCTGTTCTTTTTCAGATACGGGAAACCAAAACTGCCAATATTTTTGGGTGATGTTATGTAAATATTGGTAAGAAATACGACTAATATCAAACTGACACTCCAGGTAATTATTTTGGACATAATTTATCGAAAAAGATAAAAAAAATGCATTATAACTCGAGAAAATGATAATCATTATATTCATAAAAAATGACTGAACTTGTTTATTTATAATTCCAATATCAGTGATAGCGAAATGGAATATCATTTTTGTGGAGAGAGAGAGAGAGAGAGAGAGAGAGAGAGAGAGAGAGAGAGAGAGAGAGAGAGAGAGAGAGAGAGAGAGAGAGAGAGAGCTAGCTCTCCACAACAATAATATTCCATTTCGCTATCACTGATATCATGGGAATTATAAATAAACAAGTTCAGTCATTTTTTATGAATATAATGATTATCATAACCTAAACAAGAATAAGGTAATATTTATAAGAGCAAACATGGCAATTAAATTGCTTCATGATTTTGAGAAGTTTAAAGAAAATCTAAGACCATACTTGCTTTACTTATATAAGAACATGACACCAATCATTTTAGAATTTCACAGGATTAACACAACCATTATTTCTTAACTATTGTTGATATTCCGGTGATACTCTGACACACCGTGTTTTCTTTTCACACATGTTTTTGCTTCTCCAATATGGCTTCAAGGAGTTCACAATAGAAGTGCTAAAGGTAGCATTGAAATTTTGAAAAGTATAGCAAGACCGGCCTCACAGGTCAAACACTAATCCAAATAGGGTGAAATACCCCAACCTTTCAGTTCTTGTACAAACTATTTTGTAATAATACTAAAGAAAAGCTTTTTATTAAGCCTTTCAATTTCCTGTAGGGTGGTGTAAAGCATAAATAAAATTATTATGTCATTCAACACTGTCAAATACCAAACTTAGCTTAAATATTTATGAATACTAGCGCATATTGTATATATCATACTGTATATGTTTTTCAGCACATTGGACAAAAACTATTTCTCATACAGAAAAAATAATATCATTTTGAAAATATTACTATTCTTGATAAGAAAACTATTAAAAATTGATAGGTGTTCATATATATATATATATATATATATATATATATATATATATATATATATATATATATATATATATATATGTATGTATATATATATATATATATATATATATATAGATATATATATATATATATATATATATATATATATATATATATATATATATATATATATATATATATATATATATATATATAAACTATTCTGGCAATAAGAACAGCACGACACCAACACTCCTATTATGTAGGACATAGAGTCCATACATCTCATTCACACTTCTCAGCATTTCACACAGAAGGAAATAATCTTTTATCCTTTAATTAGCATCAGAGATACAATGAAAAAGCTTAGCCATTAATGATCAACCCAGAAGTTTTTCCCATTTTCTCCCACGTCCAAAGTAATTTCCCGTAACTTCTATTTTCCCCGGTGCTATAAATTGCAATGTCAGGAACAATTGTGAATAAGGTTTCTAATTTTAAGACTAGAACTCTCGACGTGTTCACTTCGGCTAAATAAAAAGTGAAGTTACATTGGTGAATTCTAGTAAAAAAGTAATAAAGGAAAATTACATTGTTGAATTAAGTTTCGATCATAACACTTGTATTCCCAAAAGGCGCAGAGGTCGAGGCTGGGGCATTAAATCCCGCGTTATTACTTTATAAAGGGGAACTCTCCCTTTTATATTTGACATCAGGTTGGCGTGCATATTGTGCGGGTTTTCTGAGCTGATATATCATCAAAATACCTAGAAAAAGCAGGTAACTAAAGAAATGTAAATTTTTTGAGGATCCAGACAAGTTTTCAGATGTGAATTTTCTCCGATCTAATAAAAAAAGGCTAGTGAGAAGGTTTCACTTATATCACTCTATCAGCTCTATGCGGTTTATAACATGAAACACACATATGGAAAATAGACTTGACCCCTATTCTTGGAATTTTTTTATCCGGTTGATAAAAAAAAATAATCAAATCTGTAATAGTTTACATAAAATAAGTCGTAAACCATTTCGTTAATGAAGAAAGTGGTCGGAAGTTGTATCGCTACAGCCATCCAGAAATAAAAAAGATGACAATATCCAAAATTTTCGCTTCGACAAAGAATACCAATATTAAAGGACAGTCACAGAAAGTATTAAAAGTTGCCATAACCAAATTTTTCATAGCTATGAAAAGAAAAATAATTCAGTTTTTTAAAATAGGTCACTTCGATCATAACAACCCACGAGTCAAGTGAAATAGCTAATTAAAACGACAATATTAATATTCATCATAACAATCTGCATTTGGCTTCAATCGAATTCATTAGCGTTATCAACAACAAATCTCCCGTTATATTCCTCTATTCTTATCAAATTCTCTCTCTCTCTCTCTCTCTCTCTCTCTCTCTCTCTCTCTCTCTCTCTCTCTCTCTCTCTCTCTCTCTCTCTCTCTCTCTCTCTCTCTCTCTCTCTCCATAAGTTATATATACTTCAGAATGTGCCTTTGGTTTCAAACTAGAAATTTTATAATAGTCTGCAAATACAATACTATAACCTACTATTTTATCAACTCGCTTCACGTTTAATGATTTAAGAGTCTTATGTAGCCTATAAGTGGAAAAATATTCGGGTTCCATTCAGCCATGTGACCCAAGTGCAGTGTGTACATTTATAATGGTAGAAATAACAAATTATTCCTTAGAATCATAAGGCAATGTTTAGTTTCAAGCCTATACCTCAAAGATAAGCACGGTGAAACCATTGGGGACTTGCAATGAAAGTTTGAGTTGAAACAGACCCCAGAGGTCGGTAGTTTTTAATAGTGAACACAATCACACCGTCGTTCATTTGCTCGTGATCATTGTTCTGTAAATTTACTGTTCCTCATCGTTTTTCTTTAAAGATGTGTTGGGCAGATGGGCCAAAGGATACCTGGTAGTTGGTTCTTCATTATCTTTGATTTTTCTTTTCAAAAGCATCCCTTCAGTACCTCTCTCGGAATATAGAAATGTTGTTGTTGTTGTTATTAGATAAGCTACAACCTTAGTTGAAAAAGCAGGATACTATAAACCCAAGGGCTCCGACAGGAAAAAAATAGCCCAGTGAGGAGAGGATATAAGCTACAAGAAAAGTAAAGAATAATTATGATAAAATATTTTAAGAACAGTAATAAATTAAAACAACTCATATATGAACTATAAAAACTTTAAAGAACAAGAGTAAGAGAAATAGATAGAATGGTGTGCCAGAGTGTACAATCAAGCAAGAGAACTCTACCCCAAGACAGTGGAAGACCATGGTACAGAGGTTATGGCACTACCCAATGGTTTGATTTTGGAGTGTTCTTCTCCTAGAAGAGCTGCTTACCAAAGCTAAAGAGTCTCTTCTACCCTTACCAAGAGGAAAGTAGCCACTGAACAATGACAGTGCAGTAGTTAACAAACCCTTGAACGAAAAAGAATTGTTTGGTAATGTCAGTGTTGTAAGGTGTATGAGGACAGAGGAGAATGTGGAAAGAAGAGGTCAGGTTATTCGGTGTATGTGAAGTCAAAGGGAAAATGATCGATGATCATTATATTCATAAAAAATGACTGAACTTGTATATTTACAATTCCCATGATATCAGTGATAGCGAAATGGAATATTATTTTTGTGGAGAGAGAGAGAGAGAGAGAGAGAGAGAGAGAGAGAGAGAGAGAGAGAGAGAGAGAGAGAGAGAGAGAGAGAGAGAGAGAAATTAGCATCATAACTTAAACAAGAATAAGGTAATATTTATAAGAGCAAACATGGCAATTAAATTGCTTCATGATTTTGAGAAGTTTAAAGAAAATCTAAGAACATACTTTTTTTACTTATTTAAGAACATGACACCAATCATTTTAGAATTTCACAGGATTAACACAACCATTATTTCTTAACTATTGTTGATATTCCGGTGATACTCTGACACACCGTGTTTTCTTTTCACAAATGCTTTTGCTTCTCCAATATGACTGCAAAGACAAGTTCACAATAAAAGTGCTAAAGGTAGCATTGAAATTTTAAAAAGTATAGCAAGACCGGCCTCACAGGTCAAACACTAATCCAAATAGGGTGAAATGCCCCAAACCTTTCAGTTCTTGTACAAGCTATTTTGTAATAATACTAAAGAAAAGCTTTTTATTAAGCCTATCAATTTCCTGTAGGGTGGTGTAAAGCATAAATAAAATTATAATGTCATTCAACACTGTCAAATACCCAACTTTGCTTAAATATTTAGGAATACTAGCGCGTACTGTATATTATACTGTATATGTTTTTCAGCACATTGGACAATATCTATTTCTCATATAGAAAAAAAAATATCTTTATGAAAATATTACTATTCTTGATAAGAAAACTATTAAAAATTGATAGGTGTTCATAGATTTATAAATATATATATATATATATATATATATATATATATATATTATATATACATATAATATATATATATATATATATATATATATATATATATATATATATATATATATATATATATATATATATATATACTATAAACCAATCTGGCAATAAGAAGAGCACGACACCAACACTCCTCTTATGTAGGACATGAGTCCATAATCTCATTCACACTTCTCAGCATTTCACACAGAAAAAAATAATCTTTCATCCTTTAATTAACATCAGAGGTACAATGAAATAGCTTAGCCATTAATGATCAACCCAGAAGTTTTTCCCATTTTCTCCCACGTCCAAAGTAATTTCCTTCTATTTTCCCCGGTGCTATAAATTGCAATGTCAGGAACAATTGTGAATAAGGTTTCTAATTTTAAGACTAGAACTCTCGACGTGTTCACTTCGTCTACATAAAAAGTGAAGTTACATCGGTGAATTCTAGTAAAAAAGTAATAAAGGAAAATTACATTGTTGAATTAAGTTTCGATCATAACACTTGTATTCCCACAAGGCTCAGAGGTCGAGGCTGGGGCATTAAATCCCGAGTTATTACTTTATAAAGGGGAACTCTCCCTTTTATATTTGACATCAGGTTGGCGTGCATATTGTGCGGGTTTTCTGAGCTGATATATCATCAAAATACCTAGAAAAAGCAGGTAACTAAAGAAATGTAAATTTTTTGAGGATCCAGAGACGTTTTCAGTTGTGAATTTTCTCCGATCTAATAAAAAAAGGCTAGTGAGAAGGTTTCACTTATATCACTCTATCAGCTGTATGCGGTTTATAACATGAAACATACATATGGAAAATAGACTTGACCCCTATTCTTGGAATTTTGTTATCTGGGAGATTAAAAAAAAAAAAAAATAAAGAATTGAATCTGTAATAGTTTGCATAAAAAAAATTAACCATTATGTTAATGGAAGAAGTGGTCGCAAGTTGTATAGCTACAGCCACCCAAAAATAAAAAAAGACGACAATATCCAAAATTTTCGCTTTGACAAAGAATACCAATATTAAAGGATAGTCACAGAAAGTATTAAAAGATGCCATGACCAAATTTTTCATAGCTATGAAAAGAAAACAAAATCAGTTTTTTAAAATAGGTCAGTTCGATCATAACAACCCACGAGTCAGGTGAAATAGCTAATTAAAACAACAATATTAATATTCATCATAACTATCTGCATTTGGCTTCAATCGAATTCATTAGCGTTATTAACGACAACAAATCTCCCGTTATATTCCTCTATTCTTATTAAATTCTCTCTCTCTCTCTCTCTCTCTCTCTCTCTCTCTCTCTCTCTCTCTCTCTCTCTCTCTCCATAATTCGAAATGTGCCCTTGGTTTCAAACAAGAAATTTTATAATAGTCTGCAAATACAATACTATATCCTACTATTTTATTAACTCGCTTCACTTTTAGTGATTTAAGAGTTCTATGTAGCCTGTACGTGGAAAAATATTCGGGTTCCATTCAGCCATGTGACCCAAAGTGCAGTGTGTACATTTATTATGGTAGAAATAACAAATTATTCTTAAGAATCATAAGGGAATGTTTAGTTTCAAGCCTATACCACAAAAACAAGCACGGTGAAACCATTTGGGGACTTGAAATGAAAGTTTGAGTTGAAACAGACCCCAGAGGTCGGTAGTTTTTAAAAGTGAACACAATCTCATCGTCGTTCATTCGCTCGTGATCATTGTTCTGTAAATATACTGTTCCTCATCGTTTTTCTTTAAAGGTGTGTTGGGCAGATGGGCCAAAGGATGCCTGATAGTTGGTTCTTCATTATCTTTGATATTTCTTTTCAAAAGCATCCCTTCGGCACCTCTCTCGGAATATAGAAATGTTGTTTTTGTTGTTGTTGTTGTTATTAGATAAGCTACAACCTTAGTTGAAAAAGCAGGATACTATAAACCCAAGGGCTCTGACAGGAAAAAAAAATAGCCCGGTGAGGAGAGGATATAAGCTACAAGAGAAGTTAAGAATAATCATGATAAAATATTTTAAGAACAGAAATAAATTAAAACATAACTCATATATAAACTATAAAAACTTTAAAAAACAAGAGTAAGAGAAATAGATAGAATGGTGTGCCCGAGTGTACAATCAAGCAAGAGAACTCTACCCCAAGACGGTGGAAGACCATGGTACAGAGGTTATGGCACTACCCAATGGTTTGATTTTGGAGTGTTCTTCTCCTAGAAGAGCTGCTTACCAAAGCTAGAGTCTCTTCTACCCTTACCAAGAGGAAAGTAGCCACTGAACAATGACAGTGCAGTAGTTAACAACCCCTTGAACGAAACAGAATTGTTTGGTAATTTCGGTGTTGTAAGGTGTATGAGGACAGAGGAGAATGTGGAAAGAAGAGGTCAGGTTATTCGGTGTATGTGAAGGCAAAGGGAAAATGAGCCGTAACAAGAGAGGGGGATCGAATGTAGTACTGCCTGGCCCGTTAAAGGACCCAATAAGTCTCTAGCGGTAGTATCTCAGCTGGTGGCTGGTGCCCTTGCCGATCCATTATCATTTTAAAATTTATCTTTTGTAATATATATATTATCTATCTTTCTTTTTGTCTTTCTTGAATGTTTCCCTCATAGAGGTTTAGGGAGAAGTCAATGAGTCTATATGCTGAGTTCTCAGCAGCCAATGTCAATTCGTTCCAGGTCGTATCTTGGCCAGATATGGGACTTGGGTGTTATACCTGTGTATATGATCGGTAACTAGGACATTGTGTGACAGCACAAAGACCTGTCTATTGCCTCCTCCAATCTCGAGAGACCTTTAAACCTGTATTTCTTTTCTCCATCCAATTATATTCATATCATGTTTTTTTTATGAACTTTCTTACATGGCCTTTATCGATATTGCTCGAATAAAAGAGGCTCTTACTGGAGAAATATTTGACAGTGAACGTTTTAAACCCTTCTATAAAAATTTTAAAAAGAGAGTTTAATCATATTATGAAAAAAAAAGTTGCATTATTTAATCTGTTTTGATGGTAATTTCATTAAGCCCCATTTTGGATTTTGAGATATTACAATATATTATCAATCCTAAAGTTGACATATTAAAGAGACAAACGCTGCCTATAATGGTTAGTTATAAATAGTAACATTAACACTTTTTGACATCACAATTATAAAAGAAAGTCTCTTAAAAATCCGTAATTTCTCTTTTTGTAGTTTATAAGTAGTACCAATAAGAAACAAAGCGAAAAAAAATATATCTGAATTTACTTCTTCGTATTAGGTATTGGAATGCCATTTATCATTAAGCATTTTACCATGTACAGTACAGTAGTTAATGCTTAGTTTGATATTGTAAAATGCAGAGAACATAGTTTGCTTAATATCTACTATAGGTTGCTGATAACAGTGTCGTCTTGCATACTTATGTACATCATGATATTCTTTTATATGTTGCCAAAATATATGCAAGCAAATCGCTATCTACAAAGATGCGAAATAATGTGAAAGAATTTTCATTAATCCTTAAACACTAGTTGGTACCTGCAACTCCAAGGACTTGGGATAATTTATAATTTGCAAAATTCTTCCTTTTCTAACCAATACGATTTGCGATTTTTCTAATCTCATCAGGCAGTCATGTGTTGAATGGGCAGACTTGATAGCGTAACCCAGAAACATCATGCCTCAAAAACTATCTCAGGAACAACATAAATATCAATACCGAGCCCTTTGCTATACAAATTCATCAATTATGGTCCTTCAGTCTCCAAATGTATATATGGCTTGATTAATTTCAAAGGTATGTAGTTTTAAAACTAATTCTATTTTTCACTCTTCATTTGGATCAATATGACCATCTACTCAAAAGACAATAAAACCAGTAAAGTGCAATATAACTGGCAATATTTTGTGGCTTTAAGTGTAAGTTTTGGGGGGAATATGAATTCTACGTATGCTGTAGTTTTAAACTACAGGTCATTCAATGCGCACTCACAAATTAAAATGATGTATGGATAAGTGAGATATTTTCTAAGAACTACCTTGAATCTAATTTAATTTAAAGTTTCGTGAAATTTATGTAGCCGTGCATTATTAAAAACGCATCACGCGTGTAATTCAATTTTGTACCAATGTTATAAGCAAATCAATTCTATTCACGAATGCAAATATCCAATACGAAATTGCTATTTCACAGTGTTCCTCACTACCTGGAACTCTGACTGTTATACTTTCCAATAACCATCAGTGCAAATTCCGTCCCGCTGAATGTGTCTCCTTAGTAAATGAAAATGTGGTATCATCATCACCATGCTCAAAATTCGAAATAAGTTACTTGCAACACACAAGGCAGGCAGGCATTGAACATTTTCGGCATAAACATGTTTTCATTTATCAACACATTTCCGATAAGGTCGAATAAAAGCGACAAATGTACCAGAACCCTTTGTCATGTATCAAAATCATATTTCATTACTCTTGTATCTGAAATCGAAAATAGTATTATATATACATTTTCAATGGAAAGTAATTTGAAATCCAACATGATTTACCTTTAACCTAACACTAATATTCATAGATACATTCTTTAATGATATGAAATCTCTGGAAAGCATATAAAGGTTTTGTAGGCTTCCTAACTACATAAGGTTTTTTTTACTCAGAATAGTATTACAAATTTGTGCCTTAACATAATACGAGTACTACTACAGTTAAGAGTTTTATTAGCTGATCACGTTTTTTTATACCTTTCTTGTTATTACCCCGTTAGATATAATTAACTCATTTAATAGCTTCAGGTGTCTTAAGCCATAATAATATATCTTCAAGGATAAAAGTTCAAACCCGAAATCATAATAATACTTCAGCACTTATTTGATGAATTTGCTATCACAGACTATGATAATCTTTAGAAAACAGTATTACCCCACTCGGCTTCATGGAATAGGAATAAATTGTGTTTACCATTTGCTCCATGGAACGAATGTCTTCAAATGTACATGTCCGAATAATAATCGTGTGGGGCGGGCTGAGAAATATATTCATAGAACTGTCAGTATAATAGTCAGCAAAGATATCCAATGCTCCTTGCTGATATAAAATACATTTTGCATATGTTTTGGCAACAGAATCATATAAACTAACATGGACAAAGAAAAAAACAAAGTGGAGAACACGACTAAGCAAATATATAGGAAATAAAGGGTAAAAACTAGTAATAAGAAAAACAATGTGATAATAATATTATTCATACTACAACATGGAAGAAAAAACTATAACTTCATCATATCTCCCCTTCATAATAAAGAGCAAATATATGGTTACGTGTATATATATATATATATATATATATATATATATATATATATATATATATATATATATATGTATATATATATATATATATATATATATATATATATATATATATATATATATATATATATATATATATATATATATATATATATATACATATTCAATTCTATATGTCCCTCAGGTAGGTGGGAGAGAAAGTATTCATACCCTGGTTAAAGGGGGTTGCTTTTGCACACATATCTACCTTAATATTTAGCCGTAATTTTAACAGCATTTATTCCCCTAAAGGAATAGATGCAAATTAGTGCACCGCTTATAGTTCACTAACGGCAATAACCCACTACACAAGGTACGGTATGCATTTTGGAGGAAATTCCTAAACAGGCTAGAAATTTGCTAATAATGCTATAAAAGGCAACAAAAGTGCTAAAACGCTATCAAAAGGGTAGAGAAGTGTTAAAAACGCTATAAAAATGCTAGAAAAGTGCTAAAACTCTATCAAAAGGGTAGAGAAGTGCTAAAAACGCTATAAAAATGCTAGAAAAGTGCCTACACTAATATGGAAAAAAAATTCGATACTGGTTGAGAATTATTTTTTCATATTTGTAATAATCCTTTATAATTTTTTTCCTGAGTAAAATCTTTTCATAATGTGGAAGCGTAGCTACTAAAGCTAAGCGTCTAAGCCCTATTATTGGGGACCCAAAACACCAACAATCAATGCAACATAGGTATCTCCGTAAACTACATCCTCTAAGTGAGGACAAACATGTCTCTTAAAATGGGATACTTAATAATTCAATGAAGATTGAAGGCAGAGAATTCAACATTATAATTCAACATCAAGCTCGTCAACTTAAAGATTTTTAAATTTAACACTGCACACTGTATGAATAGCTGGGAGTACTTACATTCGCAGGAAAACGTCGAAAACTCTGGTTATTTAAAGCCATGAGCAATGTCTCAAAAAATATCACAAAATTAACAAGGATTAGCATCTTAATGTAAATTTAATTAATTTTGAACGTATATTTGTCTTTGAGAAAAAATACATCGTTATTACCAGCTGTGAGATCAATACTAGAATGAGAGCAGAAAAGTAAAAATCAATATTTAAAATCCTCATCGGAGAGGACAATGGTGAATTTATAAAGCCAAACTAACTCAAACATCATATTGGCAAAGTATCAAGGTCTACGGTGTAAAATGTCAATAAAAAAGGAGATATTTACTTTTAATTTCAATTGTTTTTAAAAAGACACTCATATTGTATAGGAAGTGAAAGAGAGCATTGCAAGGAAAGATATTAGTTTTGATCATCCCATTCAAAGATACTCTACAAAAGCAGCATCACAGAAAATTATGCAATCGTAATTTCGAGGAGTCTTCTGTAATTATATACGAAAAATTTAGTGTTCACCACACATACATGATAATACATAAAGTTCCCCTAGTTCATTATTTAGCAACTGTGTCTCCAAGGCAAGGACCCTGAGTTTTATTCCAAAGAAAAGAGGGCACAGAAAAAAAAAAATAATGGAAACAAAGGCGATTCGATATCAAAGCGATCAGATCATAGAAATTAGAATAAAAATTCAAGATATAATTCTGACGTTATTTCTTTTCCTCCTTAATACATTCCCATCACATTTCACTACATTTACTTTAATGATAACCTAATTAGTTTCAAATCAGATTCAAAATCATGAGAATTTTTTCTCAGACGTAATATTTCTTAGAGAAAATAAGGGCATATATCAGGAGAGAATGTATAAATTTAGGAATATAGTGCACAGAGATAGGGAGTAAATATATTTAGGTATAAAACATTACACAACAGTAAAATAATGTATCGCATAATAACTAAAGTAATTGAACATCATAACAAAATGGGTATTACACTCTCGTGTATCGAAATATCGTAGGACATAGGATTTATTAATTTGTTTTTAATAAAGAACCTTTAAGGATAATGGCATACATTTTGAAAGGGATACTTTCTCTGACCAACACCTCCCCATTTAGTATTACTTTTATTACAAGCTACGCTATAACCCTATTTGAGAAAGCAAGATGCTATAAGCCCAAGGGCTCTAACAAGGATGAAATAGGGGAGTGAGGAAAGTAAACAAGGAAATAAATAAATTACAAGAGAAGTAATAAACAATCAAAATATTTTGAGATCACTGACAACATTAAATTAGATCTTTCATATATAAACTGGTGAAAAAAAAAAAAACAAGAGGAAGGGAAATAAGATACAACAGCGTGCCCGAATGTCCCTCAAGCAAGAGAACTCTAATCCAAGACAGTGGAAGGCCATGGTACAGACGTTATGGCACTACCAAAGACTAGAGAACAATGGCCTTCTTCTAGAAGAGCCGCTTACCACAGCTAAAAATTCTCTTTTACCCTTACCAAGAGGAAAGTAGCCACTGAACAACTAAATGGCAGTACTTAACCCCTTAAGCTAAGAAGAATTGTTTACTAATCTCAGTGTTGTCAAGTGTATCAGGACAAGAGGACAATGTGGAAAGAATAGGCCAAACTATTCGGTACATGTGTAGGCAAAACCAAAGTGAGCCGTAACCAGAGAAAGGGATCCAGTGTAGTACTGTCTAGCCAGTAGTATCTCAACGGGTGGCTGGTGCCCTAACAACCTAGTTCTGCCATTGACAACGAAATAAGGAACCCCAACTGCTGCTTCCTATGATGTAAAGAATACCTGGTCTACAATTCAGCCATGAAAGTCGAAAGTTCTACTATCGTCTGCCATTGACTAATAGTGGGGATAGTTTGATTTATAGAAAAGTAAGTTCATTCATAAAAAAACATTTAAACTCTCAAACGAAATTTTACAAATTTATGGCCGTCTAATTATCCATTCAAAGTCTACTACTGGTCGTATAGGGTATTATTATTGAACCGCTGCTGCCTTCTGTAAATATTAAAATTGCACAACTACCCCAGTCCCTCACGAAGACAGTTGTGTCTTTTCAAGAGGCAATTCTAAAGCAGGTCCAATCAAGTGCTTATTAGCGTCAGCCTGCAGCCAATTGAGGGTTGAGGTATCTAAATTACTATCCTTTACATTTTCTGTCAACTTCAATCGGATTACCAGACGTCTATTACCCATTTTCTTTACTTTCCAAGAGTGACTAAAGGCTATCCACATATAATAGGTGCTCTCTTTATAATTATTGCTCTTAATAGTTTTCTTTCCTCTCTTAAGACATTAAAAATAATTCTACGTAGTATTTACAATCTAAATAAGCATTTTTATGAGAAATGTAGATATATTACCCTAATTAACATTAATCTATAGTGAAGAACAAAAAGTAGAAAGTCATTTACATTGAAAGGGAAAAATAAAACAATTTGATTATTCTCAGAATGGAAAAAATAGCAGTAATAAATTTCATTAATTATTATGGTGAAATGGCAGAGGAGGAAAAGTGAGATTTTATCAAATATTTTGGCAATGAAGACATATTTATGTATACATATTTAAGTGAGAGAGTGTATTTTGTGGATGCTGTAACGGTATGACATACATGAACGGACAAATACAGTATATATATATATATATATATATATATATATATATATATATATATATATATATATATATATTTACATATATATATATATATATACATACATATATTTACATATATATATATATATATATATATATATATATATACATTTATATATATACATATATATATATATACACATTTATATATATATATGTATATATACATATACATATATATACATATATACACACACACACACACACACATATATATATATATATATATATATACATATACATACACAATCACACACAGACACACACACACACACACACATATATATATATATATATATATATATATACACACACATATATATATATACACACACACACACACACACACACATATATATATATATATATATATATATATATATATATATATATATATATATATATATATATACATATATATATATACTCTTTATGAATATGGAGATCATATCACTCGAACTTTTATCAATGTTTGCTGCCATCGCAAGCACAACATGCTGCACTATGGTAGTGAGAGTGGGATTGTGGAGCTAATCATGGCTTGCATGAGTGATTGGTGCTCGGAAACTCTCCGGGTGTTAATTGTATTTTATTTTGCTGATAGTACACTAATTAGGAATAAAGCCTTACGTACTGAAATTGCACTTTCCATTAATAAATAAACTGCAAAAAATATAAATAGAATAAAAAAGAAAATTGTTGCGGTAATGGTAAAAATAAAAACGTAAACCTCGAGTACCCCCCCAAAAAATAATCTTATACAATACGGATTAAATATAAAAAAGTAAGTAGTAAATATTACGGGACTAGATTTTGCATTAGTTATATAAGAAAAAAAAAATCTACTTTAGAAACGAAAATAAAACCAGGGAGAGTCTCTCCTTTTACGAGTTAGTATAAAAAAAAAAAAAAAAAAAAAAAAAAAAACCAGCGAAAAGCTCCTTTTCAAAACTACTTTGAAACACAGGGATATGGAAAAAGCAGCTTCTTGAATAAAATATTGACTAGGATGGAAAGGTCACGCCATCATAAACAGATTAATTAAAGCCGATTTGTGAATTTCGGATTATTGGGTATTATTTCGTGGAGAACTGGACTGGAAAATATTTCATTATGCCCAAACACTGAATAACTAAATATTAAATCATAATGGACTGGATTTTTGGCTCAACCATTTTTTCAAATATTAATGAATTTTAGACACATTCCTACTTTTATGCAGAAAAACGAAGTAACGATAAATGAATTGCTGGTATCCATATTCAATTACTGTGCGAAAAGGAACAGCTAAAAGGTATCATGAAATCATGAAACAATATTTGGTCATCGGAATCACATGATATACATCTCAGGTATTACCTTTGGTCTGAGATCTGTCTGTACTAAAGAACTGACAAATATCGGAAATACCAACATACAATTCGAAACTTTCTGTTTTATGCGTGATCATACAGGTCATAAAGATGTAGCGAACATCTTTTAAGTGTTTAAAAGGCCAAATGCTGACTTCTAGCAAAAACTGATTTTCAGAAGAGATGAAACACGTTCATATGTTCATTATTCTAGAACATACAATAGTTGTCTGACTTCCTGTTTAATCCCAATATGCAACAACCAACACAATCTCTCAGAATATTTAATAAATAGTTCAGGGTTTGTGATTTTTTCAGGACTAGTTATCCATATAATCATATTTCCTTTATGGTGTCAGTAACAAATTTTCAACGTTTACTTTTGTTAATTATAAAAATATATATATTGATTCATAGAGACTTCATTGATATCTGTATGAGTGAAGAAATATATCATCGTCTATTAGAGTATCATTAAAAAAGGACCTTATAGAATGTTTATATTGACTGTGAATGATATACATATAATCTCACAGAACGTTTAACAATAAGAGCCAATTGTCACGGTGTTTCTCCCAAATCTAACACATCTACCTATTATATCTTTTCTTCAAGAGAACATCTCATTGCGTTATGCCATTACCAAGAGATTTTTTAACTTTTTCTCAGGTCACTATACGCAGCATCACAACTTGTAGATTCAGTGATTCCAACTTTGCATTTTCGCCATACAAATAATCGCTTGTGATTTAGCGTCTTTAGTCTTATATTCTTTTATATCTATCCTTCATCATTATGAATAAGTCTTTTCAAAATTAATGGGATTTATCATTACTTACATGACTGGCCTACTGTAGCTTCATGCCAACCCTTATCACACTCACTAGTTCAAATTCTAAACTAAGCATACATTGAATCTTTACTATCGGCTAAAAATATAACCTCTATCCATATTTTCACTTATACAAGATGAGTACCATCTATCAACAAATATCTTGCATAATCCATGAAGCTTAA
>NC_090748.1:72500516-72513016 GCF_036898095.1 Palaemon carinicauda
CTTCTTCATAAAAGAAAGGATATGCTGTGGCATACCAATGACAGTTCCACAAATAACATATTTTCTTGGATAGTTGGTGAAGCACCAGGTAACCCACTGAAACTACTTTATTCACTCCTCAGTGTGATAAAAACTTTTCAAGTTCTGTGATTTACTTCAAACTTGTCCTATTTGCCAAGCATCAAGAACTTCCCATGACTTTACAAACTAGCATTACCCTTTATATTTTTTTCATTTCAGCAAGTCGTCACAAGAATTTTCTCCTTCGCGCACTGAGTATTTGGGTGTAGGTCCGTGTCAGTGTAGGAGCGTGTGTCTGGTTTTCTGTGGTTGATAACAAATTATGATAGTTTAATTTATATCCAGACGTATAACTTTCGATATTAATATTTTTTCACTTAACTAAACGAATTATATGCGTAAATGAATCATTGAAGTTTTAAAGAAAACTTTAAAATAAAAGGTATATCAACTTAATCACCTTTCAATAAAATATCAGCTTGATTGCAAACCTTGATTTCCTATATGATGCCTGATTCCCCAACTTGACATTGAGTACAGAGGAATCATCATCGGGCGATTTAAGATTAGCCCCCCTCACTACAAAGGAATTTCCCTAAACTGACATTTTGCGATGTTTACTAGTCAAGAAAGCAAAAACATCTTATTATATTCTATGTATTCATTTAAAATTCTAGTCCCCTGAAAACTTAATTTTCTTTCGAAATATATTTCACCCATAAATGCTCTGGAGTTTCAATAAATTTATGCTAAGTTTAGAACACTTGGCACTTGCGATTTCAGCATTCCTTAACCATTTGTTCACCGCATAATACCACTTAAAACAATGTTAGTACGAGTATTCCAGGTTTTATATTCTTAGTAACCCCGCACCATTACATACGATAGAGACCCAACATATCTCTGTTACATTTTAACTTTAATTTGCTTCCTTCATACTGATTAAGCCAGAAATTTTAAATTAAATTTCAAGTTCTTTTGTTTATTGTTTCTGCGCTTCATTTTTAGTGTCGAGACATAGAGACATTTGTTGGTTTTGAAAATTATCTGTATTTAACAAATGTCTACACGCTCCATCTTAAACTTTCCCCACACGGCTGTCTGGTAATGTCCCATTCCATCTGAGAAACCTCAAGGTGAGATAGTGTCACATATGTATGCTTTATATGAAGAGTTGCTAGAAAGCACTTGTGCAAACGCATCCTACAGTCTGTTAAACAAAACAACGTAATAGTACATTTTTAATACCGCTTCACTGATTTGGATGCTTATCTCATGAGAAAATATTTGTAATATTTTTATTAAAGCTCTTTAAAAAGTAATAGTCAATGTCTAACGCACATGAAAAAGTATTCTTTTAAAGGTAGCTGATAAGGTACTATTTTTTCCTTAACTTGAACACTTAGTATATAAGTATTTCAAAACAATTATTCAAATGATTATCTATGAATAGGAGTTAATTTTATGTTTAAAGGGACATCCTTCAATATTCTACTTGATGCTATTTTACAAATGACTGGTGATTAAACCTTGTTGTTAACTCAAAGGTTCGAGGTACCCTTCCCTACGTGTTCTTGAAATTTCAACTAATCATAAATTTTGCCTCGTTAATTTCATTTATTCAAACATTTAAATAAAATTTCTCAATTTCTTTTAGATTTAATTACATTCTACATAACATTGACAGAAAGTTTGTTTCAGTGCTACCATAGACCTTGTTAACAACATGGCCTTAATATATATTCTAGCTGATAAGAATTAGATACAAGACTCAATCGTATTTCATTTTAATTCCATGATAGTAGAGATTTTGTTGGTTATCTTTATACCTCTCCTAGACATAATTTTTCCGGTTCCTCAGTTGTTCTGGGAAATTATTGTTTCTGTTTATTGATGACATAAGTTCTGTCTAAGAAATAATACGATACTTTATACAGAAAGTTAAATTCTTTCTGGCATCACCCACCTTTTACAGATATGAAATAACGTTCTTTATATCCTTAACAAGGTTTGCGATTTGATCAGTAAGCAGTGTCGTTTAAGTGGTATGAGCATGAACTCCAGCAAAAGTAAGCTTCCATCAATTAGAAATGTTTTGCTAAACCCCTACAACACAATTCGCCTTGCATAGGCAGAATGTACTTTATAATCTTGAATTATTTACAATCATGGTGTTATACATTATTTGAGTGACATGTTTTATTCCTATTTTTAAAAATGTTACCAATATATGAAGAAACTAAAGTACTATTGACAAATGCGTTATATCTATTTTTTTCAATACTGAACTACTTTCTTTCTTTTGAATCTTTATCTTTTAAACTATGTTACTATAGACACTTGATCAACTTTTTTCCTATAAATATCATATTCATAATTAACCTATTGTTGGAAGATATCTATTCTGGCCATCTTCAATAAACTTTATGGCAATAGGAACTTCAACGCCATCCCCTTTAGAGCTAGCAATCAATGTATCTGTACTTTTTATTCGACGTTCACGATGGCAACTGCAAATTATTTTGTAAAATGTTAAGATATGGGATTGTCTAGAAGTAGCTTTTTGATATAATACAATAGCAGCACTATTTTTTTTTTTTTTTTTTTTTACAAATTTTTATTGCAGAGCTTATAAGTACAAACCATTTTTATTTCCAAGCTAATCCTTTTTTCCTAATTATTGTTTTCTCTGTCAATTCCCTATTAATTTATCTTTCTATCATATGAACGTTTGCTTTGCCAGCCATTTACTGAAAGACTTGCTTTATTTGTAGCAAACATTTTTCCCATTATCCCTACTAATTAATTATTCTTGGAAGTTCTTTGATCTCCCAGAAGAGCAAAATAGCTATCAAAATGGAAACTAATATATATTCAAGAATAAATATATATCTAAAGCTGAATATTCGCATGTTCATCTGGATTGAATTATGTAAACGCGACAAATTTTAGAAAACACGAACATGAAGTATGTCAATTCTCAGTGAGAGCAAGATTTGCTTGGGTGGGCTGTCTAAATATACATCAGCTTCAAACGTCAATATACAACTCAAGTAATATTTTCTAGTTTGGTGACACTGTAATATATATATAAATTTAGAATGACCTCATTACTCTTCTTTTTTATTTAAACCAGAATGTAAAACCCGTGTATAGGATCAGGTATTTCAGTAAAGACGAATGTCCTCGGCAATACACTACATTAGAATCATGGAATTTTTTTGCAATACAAAAGAAAAGAATTATCATATCTCTAGATTGCAGTTTTATAAAAGTATATTAAAACGTGATCGTCTATCTACCTATGCATCTGCACACTCGAGATGAGGAGGATATAAGAAAGGGATCAGATTTGTTTCTTGTTTTTTTTTTTTACAAGCAAAACTGTCAGACAACATTATACATGATAGTTTTGTCTAGTAGGGTCAAGTTCTTTTGGGAACTAGACAATGTCAAATAATGATGAAAATAATAATGATAATAATAATCATAAGCACTGGCTTTTATTTTCATTAATGGTGATCATTGCCTCAGTAGCATTAATTCTGCATTCGATTTTTCCTATCAATCGTATTTTTCTTCTTTCGTCAGTACTAGGTTCTGCCAATAACTACAGTATTATGTTAGTCATTGGTAGGGGACGATAAAATGCATTGAAAAATATCTATGATTCTACTAACTGTAACCTTGTCAAGATTGGTGCAATAAAGTACGGCTGTTACGCGTTACGATAGGGCACCAAGTGTCTTCTCTCGTCGTCAGGAAAAGTCTGTCTGAGGGGTGGTGAGCAAGCTCATTATATATGCCTTTGTTAGCTGGTCACATCATCTGCTGGTCGCTGCTTGGTTCTCGTGACGGACTCCGTACCTGGTCTGGGAAGGAGCTGCTCTTCCATTGGCTGAGGCACTCACCAGGAGAGGGTCTGTCACAGTCAGGCCCCTACTCCCGTCACAATCGTCCAAGTTCAGTGGAGTCTGGGTTTGGATAGGCCCAGGCAGGGTTCTCAGAGCGGAGCTCAGAGTCAGGTAAGCTGTTCAGCGGGTCAAAGTCCAGGTCTGGGGAGTCTAGAGCTGCTTGCTGATTGGCTGAGGTGCTGGCCAGGAGATTATTAGTCGCAGTCAAACTGCAAGGCTGCTCATTGACGTCGCTGTTATTGTTGTTACAAGGTTGATTGGAGGTATTTCTTTAGCAGGAGGGGAGGAAAACATTTCTTGAATTGTATTCAGGTAAGGTCTCTCATTTTGGATAAGAGTAGGGCCTCTAGATTCCTAAGCAAGCAGCCATTCGGGGCAATGCCAATGAGCTTAGTTTTCCTTATGATGTCCTCTCAAGCCATGTTCTTGTTGTGAGTGAGAAACTAGTTTCCTGCTGTAAATGGCAGGACAATCTTTTGGAGTGTCTCATCATTGTCATTCCAATAAAACACTGGGGATATCCACGGACGGGGGCACTGGTAAGAATAAACAACATTGACCCTATTCAGAATGTCCTACACTAGAGGGGCCGGGTTGTTTTTCATAATAGTCCAATGCTCTTTATTCCTATCAACGGCCAGTCTGCGGGTGTCACGGCCGCTTATTCCTGAAGTCTGGATGGAAATACACCCTCTCAGATATTAGAACCAATCAGAGCGGGATTTGTATAGGTGACGTCGTGAGACTCTGCCATCCTTAGTGCTACCACCTATAAAGTTTTCTTAATTCTTGCAAAAGCACCAGTTTTGAAAATATTAATCTTATATAATACGTTATAATTTTGGTAAATATATTAGTTATGATAGATGCATACAGAATATATATATCAACTATGCTGTACCAGCTAGCAATTACGCCGGCGCTTATTATTATAAAAAGGTACAATGCGAGTAATCTTTTGTATATAACAAACTTTAGCAAAAAATATTCTTTTGTAAATAATTCTTTTTTTTTATTTATATTCCAAGCTATGCAGTTTATTTTAAAATTTACAAGAAAATATCAGCAAAAGGAAAAATTTTTGGTATCCGAGGCTGCAATGGTAATATGTATAATATAAGCAAGTTTAGGATATCTGCACAACAAAACCTGAGCATGGCCTTGGTTGTAATACACAGCGTAAAGTTGTGCTTCGTTACATATCTGTTCAAATTGAAAAACTTTTTCTGGTATATTTTTCATTGACTAGACTGCATTTGCAACTCATTTCCGTTGGATATTATTAAAAGAATATGCTCTTTTTATTGCAGTACAGATTTACCATAGCAACTAAAATAATGGTCTATATTTCCTGTCTCACACCATGTAGCCTATACTTCCGAACATGAATTACCATCCGTATTCTAGCCTAACCTAGATATGTACATTTCAAAAACATAGTCAAAACTACAAAACAACAATAGATAATATATATGTATATAAGCAGAAAAGAACAAATCAACTTGCAGAAGAATTATATATGATTAACAGGGTAAAATTTGTGCATTTTGAAGGGTACAATGATTCCAAATAAAATTCAAAGTAACAAAAATTTTAAACTCAGCCTACTTCATGTACTAAATGCATAAGTGTCGAGGCCAATAGGAGTAATCGAGTCATTTTTTTAATGGGTCAAGAATTATGTAACGAAACAGCTGATTGCCTAGGGATGATAGTCCTCCTGTTGAGGCCAATATAAGTAGTCAAGTCATTTTTCAACGGGTGAAGTATTACGTAACGAAACACCTGATTGACATGGAATCATACTTTTTTTAATAATTATATTTACCAATATTATAACCTCTCACCAGATTATATTCTCAAAACGTGTGCTTCTGCATGAATTATTATGTAATGAAGCATCTGATTGCCATGGGCATGGCTTTCTGTGTGTTTCATTGAGCAATGGTCCCATATGCCTTGCATATCTAAGTAACTTATGATGCATAAACGCCAGCATAAATATTAGCTGGTACAACATAGCTGATACATATTTTCTGGATACATCTATAATAATAATATTTACCAATATTAATCCTATAATATAAGATTAATATAACTGGTGCTTCTGCAAGAATTAAGGAAAGCATATACGTGGTAGCGCTAGGAGGGCGGAGTCTGCCGACGTCACCGCTACAAATCACGCTCTGATTGCTTCTAATATCCGAGAGGGTCTATTTCCATCCAGACTTCAAGAACAAGTGTCCCGGCCGCTACATTGGAAGAACAACTATGAGACCCTCAAAAAGAGTGTTCTGCCACCCATAACAGGGATCTGTCAAGATCCACCAGCTCCTCACTTACAACAACAAGTGGTTCGAGAGGACATCATAGGGAATACTAAGATTATCGGTAGTGCCCTGGACAGCAGAAGGCTAAGGTCCTGGAGTCCCTGCTCATCTCATCCAACAAGTGAGACCTAACCTGAACATGACACAGATGTTCCTACTACCCTTCTGCTGAAAGAACAACAAAAATGGCGATGGGCAGCCTGGCCGCTTGCCAGCACCTCACCTAATCAGTAGGCAGCTCTGGACTTCCTGGACACTGCACTCTGATCAGCTGAACAGTTTGCCTGACTCCAAGCCCAGCTCAGGTAGCGTATTGGTTAATCTCAGAGCCCTGGCTGGGCATACCAAACCTCTGACTCTATCCAACTTCGATGATTGTGAGCAGAGTAGCGGCCTGACTGTGACAGAGCCTCTCCGGGCAAGCGCCTCAGCTTATGGAAGAGCAGCACCTTCAAAGATCAGATACGGACTCCAAACACCAGGACCAATCAGCGACCAGTGACTGATGTGACGAGCCAACCAAGGCATATATAAGGAGCCTGCTCACAATCTCTTAGACTTTGCCTGACAATAAGAGGAGACACTCGGTGCCTTCTCATAACATGTAACCATACTTTTTGTATCTATATTAAGATGTTTACTTTTGGTAAAATTATAGATTTTTAAGCATTTTGTTCTCCTCCACCAATGACTAACATAGTACAATTACTGCCAGAATACAGTACTGACAAAACACTAAAAATATGATTAATAGAAAGGCTCAACTGCTAAATGAATGATACTGAGGCAGCGATCATTTTTAATGAAACTTGCCTAAAAAAATTTTCTACATCAAAGTAGTAGTAGTAGTAGTAGTAGTAGTAGTAGTAGTAGTAGTAGTAGTAGTAGTAGTAGTTAATTATCATTAACAAGTTTCTACTTTTGTTATAATCATTGATTGAGAGGAGAACTTTTGAATATATTGTTTTCAAAATTATTGTTACATAAGCTGAGCACTATTTGAATTAAGTCTTAATTTTCTATCAGTATTTTAGTCTGTTTTTTCATTCTTCAGGTAGATATTCAATATAATTTTTCTTATTAATTGGGAAAGATACAAGTATTGCAAAGATTTCTAATAAAGCTATGACATGCCTATAAAGTTGAAGGGTATTCCAAAGCATAGGTCGTCAGTAAATCCGGAGGGTGTAGTATGGATGTCTAAACAATATTTCTCTTAGTCTTTTCGGACCAGGATCAAGTCTGGTTCAGAGAGTCGAGTCGAGTCTTATTCCATATACATTAGGGACCCTCAGCTACAAGTAGCGTTGTGATCAGTTAAAAACACGTTGACTGTTTTGCAGCCATTGGTAGCTACATGGAATTGTAAAGACAGTGTCTGGGGGTGTGCGACCCAAGCCCTGTAGAAAGGGATGTCTCATGGGAGAATTGGGAGGCTTCTGGTCTGTATGTAGTTTCTTGCTGGGTCAGAAGGTTTTGTCAATTCTCGTTGGTTGGACAATATTTGCTGGATTTAAGTGATAAATTTATGTTACTCTTCGTCCTTAGGATATTAAGGAATTTTATTATCTCTAGATAGACTCCGTGTATCAAGAGTGCTACCAATTACATTGATGCTATAGATAATACCAACCATGAGTGATGGTGGTGATGGTGGGGCTTTCTTATCATCAGCTTGCTCTGCCGTGGTATCTGCACTTAAATATAAGCAGGGTGAGATCAATCAATGTCATATCATTGATGAAATTGCCCCCAAACCCACTGACCTAACCAATGGCATACAAGAACAACCCAGACCAACCATCTAGGACTTCAAGAGAAATAATGCAATCTACCAATTCAGATTTCCAGAAGTGAGATGCTCCCACTTAAGCATTGGTATGCCATCTACATGCCAATTTCATGGGCACTTGAAGAGTAAAGATGTTTGGGAAATTTAAAAGATTCTATTGGAAATGAAGTGTTCACGCAATAATAAAAGATTCTATTGGAAATAAAGTGATCATGCAATTATAAAAGATTCTATTGGAAATAAATTGTTCATGCAATAATCACATGTAACTAAACGTAATTATTCTTATCATTGCAATTTTTAGCAATGTATCCAAAATTTTTAGTTTATTCTGAGGGGTTCCAGGTGATGGTCTACTTCCTAAGGATGTCATTAATTTTCTTGATATCTTATTTTCCTAATAGCATCATTCCCACTTTATCTACATTTCTATTTATTGATTTTGATACCATGCACTACCTCTACAAGCGTATCCCATAGCCTTCAAAATTTAATCCACTTATTTCAGTTCTCTTTCCCTCCCTGTCTGTCCTGATACTGCAATTACAAAATAATCACACCTGCTCCTTATCTACTATACTAAGAGATTTGTGATCATACCACTGATTGGTTCAAGGTATTTGACATTTCTTATAGAATGCAGTGGAAAGTTTCTCATTGTATCACGCCTTATTCTATAAAGGCACTGTGGTAGTGTGTCATTTATTCGCAACGTGGTTTATAGTGTCTTCTTTTACAATTACTTTCCTGCACTTTGTCAATATGTTGGTTCCGTCTGTTGTGTATTTTATTATTATCATGATTGCTATTGGTATTACTATCATCATCACGAGAATAATGTTCCATCAACACATTCTTCCAGGAGACAGACCGCCATTCCCTTTGTGCTTAATAAGACTACATTGAGCTTCGTGAAAATTACTGGGTTACGTAGATTATATCCCTAATAAGTTATAGCTAAATTACTTTTCAAAATAATTTACCTTTCTTTGGATATATCTATGAAAGTACTTTCAAAGATACCTGACAGAGGAAAGCAGGATAACCTAAATATTTAGTTAATATAACCATATAATGAAAATGAAGCTATTCAATTTATTAGCACAGTTTCTAAAATAGTAAAAAAAAAAATGATCAACGAAAACAATTATTTTTCTTGAATTTTTTAGTACCAAGCTTCTGGAAACGAAGAATTTATACTTTGTATCAGAAGTTGAAATCATTAAATATTAATGTGATGAAACATACAGACATCTACTACAACCTTCGCTGTTATGTATCAATTCATATCCTCTCTTACCCCTAAACCCATTACTACAATCCACATCTCTTTCACCGAGTAACTGTCTCTGGTTTTTCCTCTTAAAATCAGCTTAATGAATATTACAGCTATTTCCCAACCATTTCATTATGCAATCTGAGTTGATAAATCTCGTTATCCACAAATGATTTTCTTTGTGAAAGTAAGTCTTGCAAAGAACATCAACTCTCTCTCTCTCTCTCTCTCTCTCTCTCTCTCTCTCTCTCTCTCTCTCTCTCTCTCTCTCTCTCTCTCTCTCTCTCTCACGTAAAAAATGTCTCATATCTCTCTTCGGATGATAATGATCCATTATCGGAGCTAAACTCATTTTAAATTCCTTGCAACTTTTTGATGCGCCGGGAACTGGCACTAATGAAAGCCACATTAACTCATTATCTTTTAATTTCTGCAAGTTTCGTTTAGACTTGTGATGTGCTGTAACCAATTTTTCTTTCAAATTTATCTATTTCTCATCAGTATCACAGATGACTAAGTTTCCCTAATTAAGTGAATTATGAAATCCGTAATGGACCTCGTATCCCAAATGGTCTTTGCCAGAATTAGATTCATGAACTGGGAAAAGTTGCAAACTTCTCAATATGAAACCTAAAAATTATTTCAGCTTTGTTTTAGATTGAATTTTCATCGGGTCATTTCTATGTTTGTCTAGCTGTATCTTTATTCATACGAATATGCATACATAAACACACAAACACACACACACACACACACACATATATATATATATATATATATATATCTATATATGTGTGTGTGTGTGTGTATCTCTCTCTCTCTCTCTCTCTCTCTCTCTCTCTCTCTCTCTCTCTCTCTCTCTCTCTCTCTCTCTCTCTCTCTCTCTATATATATATATATATATGCATGTATGTATGTATGCATGTATGTACCTATCTATCTATCTATTTATATATATATATATATATATATATATATATATATATATATATATATTATATATTTACCTGTGAGTGAGTATTTGAATATTATGCCGCCTTCCCAAACATGCGGAGAATCCAGAAAATAGAAACACAAGCCACTATCACATTAAACATTTAACTACTAAATCATGGATGAAACCCGTGCATAATAAAACTTTACCAACATTAGTAACTTAATATAGTCACACGAAATCTCATCTGCTGAATTAAAATTTGCTATCATAAATATTTAATTGGGCTGTTTTAGATACCTATAATTTTCTTAGAGATAACTTTTTCACTCAAATTTTTGTCACCACTAAGCGGCCTTGGACTGGCTTTCAAATGATTTTTTTACGGTTCAACCAACTCTCCTTTCTTTATTTACTAAACTCATCTATGAGAGGTACGACAAAGGAAAATATCCCTGCTCAGGTGTTTCCAGAGACCGAGCCCCAAATATTAGGAAAACCATATAGTGAGCCATTTCCTTCAAGTTCCCATATGTTTTGAATAAAACTTAATTTTTGGTTTTTAATCATGTATCCCATGCATCTGTAAGACGACCTTCCGGAACCAAGGTCTTTATTATCTACAAGATTTATCAACAATCGATATGATAATAGTTTTCTTCCTTGGATTGACATGGTAAGTATCAAGCATTTCTAGGTAGTTGGTTGGCCAGAGCACCAGCCGCCGGTTGAGATACTACCGCCAGAGAGGTCCTCTGACTGGCCAGACAGTACTACATTGCATCCTTCTTTCTGATTACGGTTCTTTCCCTTAGCCTACACATACGCTGAATAGTCTGGCCTACTCTTTAAAGATTCTCCTCTGTCCTCATACACCTGACAACACTGAGATTAAAAAAACAATTATTCTTCACTCAAGGGGTTAACTTGACGAGACCTGACTGATTGCAATAATTATAGAGGCATCACAATTCTGTCAGTTGTCAGTAAAATATATAGCATGATCATGCTATAGAGACCAGACAGAAAGATGGATGAAAAGCTGAGAGATGAACAAGCAGGATTTCCTAGAGGTGGAAGTTATACTTACCAAATTTTCATTTTAAGACATGTGGTACAGCAATGCATAGAATATAGAAATCCACTTTTGATGGCATTTGTGGACTATGAAAAAAGCCTTTGATAGTGTGCACTGGCCAATATTGTGGAAAGTCCTGCGTTATTATGGAGTTTCTCTTAAATATCTAAATTTTTATGAGCATAGCAAGTATAAAATTGGTGTTAGTGGAGACCTTTCAAGTGAAATTTCCAGTGAACAGTGGAGTACTCCAGGGGAATGTGTTGTCACTTAAGGTGTTTATGCTCCTCATTGATTTTTCAATCCATAGAGCAGTTGGGGATGATGGAGAAGGATTGGACTGGATTGGTAACAGAAAATTAGCTGACCAAGAGTATGCTGATAACGCTTTCCTTTCCTTATTAGCACAACACCACAGTACTTGCAAAGCGTGCTTACCACAATGCATGGAATATTACCAGAGGTTGGGCTCAAGATAAATAGAAGAGAGACAGAGAGGATGAGAACGAAATGTGCAGTGGACTTAAATATATTATTAGAAGGGGAAAGGATCAATGAGGTGGAATCATATAAATATTTAGGAATTATGATATCTAATACAGGGTCTTTAGAATTGTAGTTTAATGAAATATTGAAAAAATCGAATCAGAAAATGGCTAGGTAAGTAAACTTTGGAAATCCAATAGCCTGCAATTAAATATAAAAATCAGTCTATATATCAGTTTAGCGAGATTGGTATTACTGTATGGACATGAGTCACATTATGACAATGAAACAATATCCAACAGAGTTTGTAGACTTGAGAACAAAACCCTTAGAAGAATATTGAGCGTTAAATGGCAGGACAGGATTAAAAATGAAACTATAAGAGAGATTACGCGAGTGCCATATGTGGATGAGATCATGTTGAGGGGTATATGGAGATAGTTTCGGCATGCTCCTCTCACTCCCCAAGAGAGATTAGTTCAACAAATTCTCAACTGGGCTCCTCAGGGCACTATAAGAGTTGGAAGACCCAGTCCTACATGGCAGAGAATTATGAAGCATGAAGTACAAGATGATGAATGGAGAAGCATTAATTTTAAATCCCAAGATACAGATGGCTGGTGAAATCTAACTGTGGCACTTTGCGTCAATAGGAGTAGGAGGAGGAGA
>NC_090748.1:72518016-72540516 GCF_036898095.1 Palaemon carinicauda
TGGGGTGAATATACTGTGTTTTCTAAAGATTAAATATTCAAACTTAGTAGGATACCCCTTTCACGTTTAATTTCCTCTATCTTTCATGTATTCATAATATTCTATAACAATACACAGGCAAAAAAAAAAATCTAAAATATCAAAATAAAAAGGCTGCAAACAAAACTGAAAAAGAAACAAGAGGACGTAAAAAAAATAAGAGCCGAGATAAAACGGGATTCACGAAATATTGCCACATTTCTCTGCAGTTGCACATCCCGGCTGCTGTATTTTGTAATGCATTTTTAAATCTTTATTACCTGAACCTTTCCAACTCACGTTGCAGCCATTGTTAATTCAAGGCTTACCTCACACAGTTCAATGTTTCTATTTTTTCTTTCTTTTATAGGCGGAAAAAATATATGAAAATATTCTGATACAATAGAATGAGCATTTTACCTAACAAGGGGTGGGTCAAAATAATAATACAAAGTCACTGCGACATGCCTGTTTTAACCATTAGCTCGTGGATGAAATCCAAGTGTATTAACTTTCACAGCATTAATAATTTCTTACTCTTAAACTGAAGTATGCACACCCTAGTCTAGATAGAATATCTTGGTTATTAGGGTCATTCCAATCTAATAACATTTTTAATCCATCTATCCAGATCTTACTGTCTTCGTTTCCTACATCATTCTAAAACTATCAAATTAAGCAAACTAATATGAAATTATCTTCCCTCATTCTTTACAAGTTACTAAAACTTCAAACCTACCAAGCTAACAAATTTCTTCTGATTTTTTATCCTTCCAAGTATTTTTGCATCAAATAAATTTTACAACAATACATCTAAAGAGATTTAACGATTTTTCTTTCATTTGGATTGAATATTAATACTTCTACAAATAGGATGCCAATTCCTTCTTATATTATGATGTTGGCTTCCACAAACATCCTAAACTCCATCGCAATCTTTAACACATACCTGGCTATATTAATTGCTTCGCTTCATTTATGACTTGCCTCTTCTATCATACTACTACTATCTGATTTATTGACCTCTAAATACCTATATACCAAATGATTTCATCCTTCAAGCCTCCATCTATTGTTCCATCTTCTGGATCCCTAGTGTCCCTTATAGCTCCAATCTTGTTTACACTATCATCACCATCATCTTCTAGTGAACAATGACAAAAAGCTTTAAAGTCTTTAGTTTCTGTAAACTAGCCAAAATGAACATTGTTTCATTTTCAAACATCCGCCAATCTCCAATCAATTCACAAAACATTTCATTACTCCACAACTTTTAACTTGAGTCAAGTTTAATTTATATGATTTTCTATATCTCACTATTCATAGAAATATCAAACAGAAATTGAGACAACATAGTATCAGACCCACAACACCAAATCAATTAATTTCTAATAAGCATTGTCTAACACAAACTTCGCTTTTTGAATTCTATTGCTTTCGCCAACTTACAATCTATAACACAAATGGCATTCATATATCGTATTTGAAGCTTTATCTTGCTCCATAAATAAAATATATAACTTTGACACTTTGCTTTCAAAATATTTATATAATTCATAACAGATATCTAATCTACACACTCTCTACCTTGTCAAAACCCAAAAGGGTCTTTCCCTACAAATCTTTATGTCACCTGTTTTACTTTCTCAATCAAAATCTTACCATACACCTACAAGAGAATAAAGTATTCTTTGCCCGATAGGCCTTCGTTCCTAAGGTCTAAGGCCAAAGGTAACAATGATATTTGTAATTCGTATTTGATACCACAGACAGAATACCTTTTAACCTGGTGAGAACTGTGATTGCACATTGGCTGCTAATAAGGTTACATGATAAATAATGGAGTAGGTGGCAAGTGTAATTTACTGGCTGAACAGGGATTGCAAGACACAGCACAGGAAATGTTTCAAAGGGGCAGGCCAGAGGAATTAATGTTCCATTGTATGAAGGTAAAAGGGACAAATATGAATAAAAATTATAAGGGTGCGACTTGGTTAATACAATAGAGGAAGTGTTTGTTTTCTCTTTTATATATATATATATATATATATATATATATATATATATATATATATATATATATATATATATATGTGTGTGTGTATATATATATATATATATATATTGGTGTGCATCTGTAATATGCGATGTTCATTAAGGAAGAGAAAGTAATGGCAATTAACAGATGAAAAGACAATTTAATCGATGCTTCCCTATGAGGATAACCTTGTTTATGAAGTGATAATTTTGAAGAACTGCTAGCCATAGGAAATAGGTAAGAACGATTGAATAGGTATCAACTGATAGCAATGTTTAAGTTTTGAATGAAAATGTACTTGGATTAGTTGGGATTGCAAACGAGGTGTTGCTATGCAGAGTAATTGAATGAAAAATCAAGAAGTCTAGCAGAAAAAAAGAAACCAAATGAACATATGAGAGAAATAATTGTTTCTTTGTATGAGAGAGAAAAAACAAAAATGATTTAATTGTAAAATTTATTGCTAGAAAATTAATTATTGAGCCATCTTTGTGCAGGTGAGATTTACCTTATTAAAGGGCAACAGATGAATTATATATATAAAAAAAAACAGTTCTAGATTAAACGAAGAAAACTGTGCATGAATCAGGTTATTGTGGAATTAATAATTTGAAAATGCTGTATTTTAGATATATTGATCTTGTAAATCTTAGCAGGAGATGCGAGTACAAAATCTTATTAAAATCTTCAGACACACCTGTTCGTTTTGGTGCAAAAGCGGGTCTGGGACTTCTGTGTGTTGCCTCCATGTAGAGGAAAATCAAGGAAAAGAGAGGGGGTGTAGATACAAAATCGTTATTTTATAATATGGGATATAAACCGAAAGGCTGAATTTGGCAGTTAACTCAATACTAGTTGAGGATTATGAAGGTGAAATAGAGATCAATGCAAGAGTCTATATGTGTTGGTAAGAAGAAATGTTTCAAGTGCCTATCTGTCAACTATAACATACGAAGGTAGGATGAAAATTTCACAAGACTTGAGAAACAAGGAAGGTTTCTTGATAAATAAAAAATTATTTGATTCAGAAGGCTATTTTAGGGAGTTGTTTCCAATATAACTTCTTTAAATATTGGCACCTCTCACCAATTTACTTTTTTTAATTATATCTTCCTTGCGGATCCCTCTTTTATGAATCTTATTTATAGCCATTTTTTTTTTTAAATTTTCCTCTCTGGAAGAGGAAAAGCTCAACTCTTTCGGACCTGGCACCTCTCAAGAAATAAAACGTATCTATTTTTCTTTTCCTTCAAGCATTCAATTAAGAAATATACCTGTATTGTCTTTACCAAGAATATTTCTAGAGAATCTCCACGGTGAAACCACTTTCTGAACTTATTTCCTTTAATTATATTTAATTTAAATTTCCATAAAATTATCTTTATCCAAAACCACACCAGACCTCCATACCTACAATCTACGTCTTCTCTTAATTTGTCACCTATCTTCGTATCTAAATCGTATACAGACTGATTCCTTTTCCTCTTTCTAAAGCCAAACCTAACACATTATAATCTCCTTCAAAATGACATATATTACACAACTTGATACTTATAAAAGCTGTTTATAATAAGAATATTAATTTCCATTCTCATTTTCTCCCATTGCGGTTCCACAAAAATTTTCATGAGAATTTACCATAACGTTCTAATATAATTCTTTCTCTAACACGATAATCTTTACGTCTATACTACCCTATTATACATCTCTCAAATACTAGAGATACTTTTAATTTTTGTCTCTACCAGTTATGCATTCCCTTCACTAAAGTCTCACTGTAACATAAACAGTGAGCTCACACCATGTAATTAGTTGACTTTATTTGGTTCAGTTGGAGTTGAAATCCAGCTGTGGACCATAAACCTAATTCTCTCTCTCTCTCTCTCTCTCTCTCTCTCTCTCTCTCTCTCTCTCTCTCTCTCTCTCTCTCTCTCTCTCTCTCTCTCTCTCTCATATATACTGTATATATATATATATATATATATATATATATATATATATATACAATAATAATAATAATAATAATATTTAAGACGATCGATTTATGCCGAATAGAAAGACAATTAAGATTTAAATTAATCAAGAGAGCAGGCAAGCTTTAGAAGAGGGTATTCAACAACTCACCATATCCATATAGTTAACCACCTAATGGAAAAATCAACAGCGTATGATAAACCCCTATGTATAGCATTTTTAGATTATGAAAAATCGTTTTTGATTCTGTCAAAACTTCAGCAGTAATGAAAACCCTTCAAAGACAAGGAATAGAGGAATCTTATGTAAAGACAATTAAAGATATACTGTATACAGTATACAGGCAGTACAAAAATCCTAAAACTACATAAAAATGGTGAGCAAGCACAACAATCCTAAAACAACATAAAGATAGTAAGAAAGGTGTTTGACATGGAGACCCTATCTCTTCTAGATTATTCACAGCATGCATAAAAGTATTTTTTTTTTCTTTTTATATCTAGATTAGGAAAATATATGAATTTACGTAAATGGCAAATACCTCAACAACTTGAGATTTGCAGATGACATAGTTCTACTGTATTTAATGAATTAGGGGAGAAATTGCAAAATATATAATGTTTGAGTAGAGAAAGCAGATATGCAGGACTGAGAATGAATATGAGTAAAACTAAATACTATTCAATAAAAATGCAGATGAACATATAAAGGTTATGGAAAATCCTTTGAGATTGTTAATGAATATGTGTACTTACGGAAGACAGTAAGTGTTTCTCCAGGACATGAGACCGATATTAAAATAAGGATAAGCATGGGACGGAGAGCTTTTAGTACACAAAAGGATAATATGAAAACTGTAATGACACTTTCTCTAAAAGGAAATGTATTTAATCACATGGTCCTACCAGTATTTACTTATGCACCAGAAACTTGAAGCCTTACTAAAGCCTTAGAACACTAGCTACTTACAACTAAAAGAACTATGGAAAGAATAATGATGGTAGTAACACTATGAGAAAGAAAAAAAGAAAAATGGATACGAGAGCAAACAAAAGTAAAGGATATTCTAACATGTAAAAAAAAAAAAAAAAAAAAAAAGTGGAAATAGACAGGACATATAATGAGAGTGACATATAATAGATGGACAGTAAGAATAACAGAATGGGTCCCCTAGAGTTTGCAAAAGAAGCAGGGTAAGGAAGATAAGACGATGGATTGACAAACTAAGAAAATTTGCCGGTATAGCCTGGTATGGGAAGACCGTAAACAGGTAAGGGGATAGGGTTCATCCAGGATTTAACTGTAAAATCATTAACATGTAAGTGATCCCTGCATTGTGTTTTCTCAGAAATCATCCAATAATATGGAAAAATGTAATATGTCATCGATTGGGCTCTTTGTTCAAGACTGTAGAAAATCTTTCATTTGATTTCAGGTAAAGGTAAATAACAATCGATTCACAACAACAAAAAACGAGTTTATTTTAACCTAGATGTAGTATCACAACCTCCAGTTAGAATACTTTATGAAACTTTAATCCTACTGCTTTTCTCCAATGATTAAATCTGACAGATGAACGACTATGAATAAAAGGAAAATCTAGCAAATAACCATAATTTAGCTCACTATGTTTTCTTTTCAGAACTCTCATTTGCACATCGTTATTTACACCAAATAACATCAATTTCTATGGAATAAGGTTGCCAGTTCGACAACAAGGGCCCTACAGAGAATCGTGGAAAGTCGGCCATGTACCAAAGGACTCTGGTAATTATTGGAAACCACCTTTCCACTAATGACTAATCCAATGTTGTTTACATTCAAGGGTCGAAACCCCAGTGCGATTCATCGGTGGTCGCTCATCCAAGTGTAAACCAAACTCAACTCTGTTTAATTCACCCATCAGAAAATATGTTTAACGCTCGCGTTTCCACTCGTATCCTTCATGAAAGGCAAGTTATTAAAGGGAGCTATAAAATTCTTGCATATAACATTTTAAAAGTAACAATGTTTGTTGTTAGTAATTAAACCACGTATTCATGCATAATTAACATTATATAGCCTACAGTAAACCTTCTATGATTTACATCAGGCGTCGCATAACTCACATAAAATAAAAGCCAACATTTTGTTTTAGTTAACATTCTTTATCTCTATTTTCACAATCCTTTCACACTTTAAGTCTCAGCATTAGTAATAACTTTTCAAAGAGACCATTAAATTATTTCAATTCATTATTATAAACTTAGGCATAAGCATCTCTAAACTTCTTTCTCCCAGTTAAGCACTGATATGTGTCAATCATTCTCATTGGAGGCCTTTACAACATATATCTTTAATAATAATAATAATAATAATAATAATAATAATAATAATAATAATAACAATAATAATAATAATGATAATAATAATAATAATAATAATAATAATACTTCTTTCTCCCAGTTAAGCACCGATGTATGTCATAATCATTCTCATTGGAGGCCTTTACAACATATATCCTCTTCAATAATAATAATAATAATAATAATAATAATAATAATAATAATAATAATAATAATAGTCAGTTTTCATGATTATTGCTCGTTAAGTCTGCCAAATGCTTCCCAGGTACTATAAGCATGGATCGCAAAATTGAAGCATCCTTATAAGTTTAAATTTGATAATCAGCTTTCGAAATCATTTATAGTTAAATATGCATCAGTGACTGGCGTGACGCTGGGTGTTTTTACGAGAAAATGAGACTTACCTTTGACTTCGAGTGGAAATTTTGGGAATTCTACGCAAGAGGAATATTGCTGACTTCAAAGGTGGTACTTCAAGCAAGGTTTGAGCGCTTTATTGATGATAAAAAAAAAAAAAAAATTCAATTAAAAGAACTGAGAAGATCAATGTAAGAACGTTTGAGAATAAAAGTAGACAGCAAAATTTCATTTAGGACTTTTATTGATATTCCAAATGCAAGAACTGTAAAAATTTTTATCTATAATCTAAAAAAATATTTCACACGAACATTATGTAGAAAAATCACATCACTAATTTTTCTTCGGAGTAATTAGCATTCGATTTGGCAAAACAAGAGTAGAAAACAGAACAACTAACATGACAAGAATCAACCACACCCCCCCCCAAGAAAAAAAAATAAATACCCTAGACAAAGAAACTCTAATGGTAGCGAGTCCATGAGTATGTGGAGCAAGGGATTTATACTGAGATAGTCACGAATCAGTACAATTTGTAAAGCCTAGCATATGAATTTGAATCATGAAGTTGAGTCGTGGTACGTAACGATTTCATATTTTACATGAATATTTCAGAAAATTGTAAGGAACGTCATTGTATAATCGCTAAAAAATATATCAAAAAATATTTTGTTCATAAAGTGAACAATGAATTAATATACTAATTAACAACTATACTAGGAAAATTGTGTGCATTGTGGTATCTTAGAATATATACTTTTAATAAGAGAAAAAAACTAATTTATAAACAAAAAGTTTATATCGATGATATTAGAGAAGCCAACGTTTTCTAAGATCTCAATTTGAGTGAGAGAGAGAGAGAGAGAGAGAGAGAGAGAGAGAGAGAGAGAGAGAGAGAGAGAGAGAGAGAGAGAGAGATTTGCAAATTTATTCGAGATAAATTTCTTCACCCAGCGATTTTTCGTTCATTAAAGAAATAATGAAAATTCAAACTACAGTATTCAAAGAAGAGAGGTTCCAATGTAACTTTCAAAGCACATGTTTTTGACGAGTAGCTGCTTATCAAGCCTTCAAAGGAGACTAATATTTATTTCATCGTCAGATAGATTTGGAGTCACTCGTACACAGTAATCTTTAGTTCAAATAACAGCGAAAATCTTTGAGAGGACTGTTCCTGCAACAGACCCGGAAAGGTAGAACAAATCTCTATAAATATAACTTTTTTATTCATTTAAATTTACGTTTGTAACGTCAATTAACTGTTTGGCATGAAATCATAATTTTGATCATGAAATATAAAAAATAACTCATAAAATATATGATTCAAATAGAAATTATAGAAAAAGGGACCGTCACGGCAAACATTACATAATTCAAAGCGTTTACGTATTATTGACGAAATGTGTATGAGTCCTTTAAATATGAGAATAAAATAGAAATCCATAAAAACAATTTTTTTTTTTTTTTTTTTATAAAATGTTACATTCAAAACTCCAAACGGAAGACTAGTATTTTAAAACACCAATAAACCATATTAAATTACGATTGTATGTGCTATAAAATAGATTCTTACATTAAAAAATATCTAATTAAATAAGAAAAACTTCATTACACAAAATGCTTTATTAGGAAGCAATGTTGTGTGTTTTACAACAACTTGGCTAATTTAAAAAAAAAAATCCGAGCACAACTGCAGGTTGTTCATGCAAGCAAAATAACAAAGGATGCAACAGATGATAATTTAGAGTTAACATTGATATCTCTTCAAAGTTAAATATTTTAGAATCCACATTATTTCTAAACATAGGCTACATATTCTAGCTCCACATATCCTGTTTACTACATATGACATGTCTCACAGTCTCTACGTTTCGCTGTTTATTACGCCCTACCAGTAACCCGATTCCACATGGAATGCATATCAATCTGTTAATGTTTGCGTCATACACTGCCAGTTTGTTTTAATCAAATTCAAAGTATTCATGTCCGCCTGTCAATCAGAATCTTTCAGGTTGAAAACAGCAACTACATGGTGTTCCTGCCGTTCTGATATATTCGATTAAAGTTCCTATTTAAAAATATTTTCAGTACAGAAACTAAAACGAACTGAAATATAATTTCATTGTCAGCCTCTTAGTACTTCATGGGAGTCATTTTATTATATATATCCGATAATTGTTCACTAGATTGGGCGTACGCAGGTAATAACTCAGCTGAAGTGTCTCAGTAAGTGTTTGCTTATATAGCATATGGGCAGCTTAACTTAGTGTTTGCGCATTTTCGATATTCTCAATTACTTCTACAATCACTTGGACAAAGTCCATATTAGCTTTTTCTACCTCGCTAACAGAAAGAACTGAACTGTTATCGAATAAAAAAAATTATGTTGGTCTAGTGTTTGTACTTGGAATTCTGAAAAAAAAGGCAGGCTTAAAAAAATTTGTGTGTCTGTGAATGTGCGCGTGTGTATGTGTACGCACGTCTTTCGACACTGGCTATCACCGTCTACCATATTGTAATACTGTGAAAAAAAATGCAATGTAGAATTCATATCATGTTAAGCATAACATCAAAAGAAATGCCAGCAGCATAATTCTCGTTGAGTTCATTTTACTAGAACTTAAGGTAAAAAACTATTTTTCTTCTTTCATATAATATATACCGAGTTTTCTTATTAGTTTTTTTCCCTATATTCTCTTTGCTACATATGTAAAATAGTATTTCACACATGAATATCACATTACTAATTTGCATTTAACAAAAATAAAACACACACACACACACACACACACACACATATATATATATATATATATATATATATATATATATATATATATATATATATACATATACATATATACACACACACACATATATATATATATATATATATATATATATATATATATATATATATATATATATATAAATATATATATATATATATATACATATATATATATATAAACCACTATGCATGACATTTATAGACTAAGAGAACGCTTTTTATATTGTCAATATTGATTCGAACATTCTCCCAATGTAAATTCTTAAGTTTCATCTAGACACGCTGTGAATAGTTTAGGAGAGATGGGGTCTCCCTGTATAACTCCTTTCTCAATCACGATTTTCTCACTATCTTTATGTAGTTTTAGGATTGCTGTACTACCTGTATAGATATCTTCAAGTGTATTAACATAAGATTAATTAATTCCTTGTCTTTGAAGGGCTTTCATTACTGCTAAGGTTTGACAAAATAAAAAGCTTTCTCTTAGTCTATAAATGTCATGCATAGTGGTTATATATATATATATATATATATATATATATATATATATATATATATATATATATATATATATATATATATATATATATATCACATTCTACCTTTGAGAATGTATATCCACTAGAACTCATTTAAGATAACAGCTTCTGACTGGGCAGAGATTCGAACCTATGCCTATTAGCCGAAACCATGTCTGCGAGGTATCTAACAATCGCTCTTGATAGCTCGATTGGTAAAGTCCTCACAGGCATAGCTTCGGCTATGAAGCATAGGTTCGAATCTCTGCTCAGCCAGATCGTGTTATCATAAATGAATTCCAGTGGATATACATTCCTAATAGTAAAATTCAATATTAAATGCAATTGAGGTCGATATTTATACGCCCCCCCCCCCCAACAAACACAAACACGCACACATATATATACATATATACATATATGTATATATATATATGTATATATATATATATATATATATATATATATATATATATAGATATATGCATATATATATATAGATATATGCATATATATATATATATATATATATATATATATATATATATATATATATATATATACATATGAGCAACTTGGTAGAGTAACGAGAACTTGGGATCTGGAGGAAATGCCCCCATAAATCTCAGTTATTCAGTAGCAGCAGGATGACGCATTGTGTTTAAGGCGATAGACAAGAAGTCTCTTCTGCTTCTACTCACAATTCCTGTCAGATGATCTTACTGGAATTAGTGTGGACCAGAATTTGCATTAGTTAGATAGGCAGTTTACATAAAAAGGAAATGACTATCCTTTGGTGAATTTAGCCAATGAATCCTCTATGGATTTAATCAGTCAATGGAAAACGAAGAAGATGTAATGGTCCCCAGTTCTGGGCTATGTACTAGCAAATGATTTCCCTGAAAAAAGGGAAGAAGAATACTAGGAAGAACAGCAAAGTGTTGTAGATAAGATCGCAGAGAGAGAGAGAGAGAGAGAGAGAGAGAGAGAGAGAGAGAGAGAGAGAGAGAGAGAGAGAGAGAGAGAGAGAGATATGAAAATTATGATTGTTGACTTCCATGCTAAAGTTGGAAGGAATATAGAGAAGGTATAGAGAATATGACGGGTGTTGAGGGTCTTCGTGGAGTTGAAAATTAAAATGGAGCCCATTTTATAATTTTCTGTTCAACAAACAATCTTGTCATTGGAGGTACTCTTTTCCAACACAAGAACATCCACATATATACATGGACTTCATCATGTGGCAATAACAAAAATCAAATTGATCACATAGTCATTAATAAAGAGAAAAGGAGGACTCTAAGAAATTAAGAAGCTATAGAGGTACAGTTATTGGTAGTGATCACCAGCTCCTCATTGCCACACTGAAATTAAAACTGAAAGCACCCAACAGAAATGTAGATAGAATGCCTATGTTTGATACAACTAAGCTTCGAGAGGATGAGCACAGAAAAACATTTTCAATTGAATGAAAACTCGATTTGTAGTCTTAGAGACTTTGAGAGATGAAGAGCAGACAATTGATGCGTATGACGTGATATAAAGACCATATATCAGTCAATTGGTAGTGATGTTACTGAGACATGATACGTGGGACACTATAAAAAGGAGATAAAGTCAGAAATTGACTGTTGCAATTTTAGAGGAAGTAATGAAAATTGTAAGATAGAGCATGCTAAGTATTTCAGTATTTATAGTGAAGTCCAAAGAAAAGCCAGGGATGACTGGAGAGTATTTAGACAGCAAAGTAGATGACGCTGACAAGGCTATGAATTCAGGCAGTGGCTATGGTATAAGAATTGCTCATTAAATTATTAATGAAATGTCGACTGGGGCAAAGAACCAGCAGCATATACCCATCAAAAAGAAGGACGGATCTGTTATAACACCAGAAGATGAAGAAAGGCAACGTTAGATGGAACACTTTAGTAAGGTCATGAATAGGAGATATAAAGGGAATAATTTGATTGATATACCTGATGCTGAGTAAGACCTTGATATGCCCATGGATGAATTAAGTGTGTTTGAAGTCGAAGCTATCATTAAAAAATAAAAGAGATGGAAAGCCGCTGGTAACAATAGAATACAGTAACTACTGAGATGACACTGGCTAAAAATAAAGTGACCCCCAGAATACTTACAAGATTGTTTTGAAGAAAGTGGCATGAAAAGCAAAACGTAATGAATGGAGATTAGGAGTGCTGGTGGCTATGGATAAAAAAGGAGACCTGACTGATGGCATTAATTACAGGGGCATCATACTTATGTCATTTGTCATGAAAATATATAGTAGGCTCAGTCTAAAAAGACTAGAGAAGAAGATTGGTGAACAAATGAGAGATGAACAAGGATTTAGAAAAGGTAGAGGTTGCAGAGACCAAATTTTCATTTTGAGACATGTTGTACAGCAATGCGTAGAATATAGAAATCCACTTTTGATGGCATTTGTGGACTATGGAAAAAGCCTTTGATAGTGTACACCGGATAATTTTGTGGAGAGTCCTGCGTTGATGAAATTCCTCTTAAATACATTAATTTGATTAAGTCTTTCCACGAGCATAGCAAGTACAAAGTTAAAATTAGTGGAGCATATCAAATGAATTTCCAGTGAACAGTGGAGAACTCCAAAGGGAATGTGCTATCACCTATGTTGCTTATCCTCCTCATAGATTTTGCAATACATAGAACAGTTGGAGATGGTGGAGAATTATTGGACTGGATTGGTAATGGGAAATTAGCTGACCTAGAGTATGCTGATGATGCTGTCCTTATTAGCAGAACACCAAAAAACTTGCAATGCTTACTTACCAGAATGCATGAAATATTACTCGAGGTTGGGCTCAAAATAAACAGAAGAAAGACAGAGATGATGAGAACGGAATATGCAATGGAAGATAAAATAAAATCATTGGATGGAGAAAGGATTAATAAGGTAGAATTATTTAAATATTTAGAATTGGAGTTTAACAAAAAAAATAGTAAAAAGCAAATCATACAATGGCTAGGTTAAGTGAAATTTGGAAATCAAACTGCCCGAAATTACATATAAAAATCAGGCTATATATCAGTTTAATGAGATCTGTGTTACTCTATGGATATGAGTCATGGTATGACAATGAAACAATCTCCAACAGATTTGGTATATTTGAGAACAAAGCCCTCAGAAGAATATTGGGAGTTAAATAGCAGGACAGGATTAGAAATGATACTATAAGAGAGATTACTCGAGTACCATATGTGGATGAGATCATGGTGAGGGTTACATGGAGATGGTTTGGGCATGCTCTACGCACTACCCAGGTCAGATAAGTTCACCAAACTTTCAAATGGGCTTCACTAGGTACTAGAAGAGTTGGAAGACCCAGGCCTACATGGCAGAGGACTATGAAGCGTGAAGTCAGGGATGATGAAGGGAGAAGCATTGAAATTAACAGCTCAAGATAGAGAGGACTGGCGAAATTCAACCGAGCCATTTGCGTCAATAAGCGTACAAAGGTGACGGGCAGTATTTAAGCTTCCCGATAGTTTTTTCATATTAATACACGTTAGCCTTCTCCATATAAATACATGAATATAATCAAATGTGTGTGTGTATATATATATATATATATATATATATATATATATATATATATATATATGTATATATATATATATACATATATATATATAATATATATATACTGTATATATAGATATATATACTGTATATAATATATATATATATATATATATATATATATATATATATATATATATATATATATTTGGGTTCAGGCCATGTTGTCCTGATGGAAGTTCCTTTAAAGTAGCTTCCTAGGTTATATTTGACTACAGTGATATATCCAAGAGAATTTTACCTTAAGGTATCCAGAATTCTAACTTTTGGCGCGAATATCCCGAACTTTCCCCTTTAGGGATATCGCATAATATCAGAGGACGTATTCTTGACACGCCACATTGCTATCTTCATCCCGAATAGCGTTTTCACTTCGAGAGGGAAAGTGGCAAAAATCGAAGGAGAGCCGTTATTAAGGTACGCACGACTCCTTACTGTTTTGAGTACCTGCATGACGTCACATTCAGGCGCCATCTTATTATTCCTTTATTCGTAGTGCCATACTCGGTGTTTTCCCCGTGCTCTTACGCTATTTTTGGATTTATTTGCTTTTATGATGCTTTCTCCAGCCTCATCTGCCTCTGGAAAATTGAGTATTATCTTTACTTTGTATAAATGAAAGCTCTTGCTAGTTTTTCACTCGAATCAAGGTTCAATTAACGTAACAAGAGCTGTTGCCTAAACGGAGGCATCATGGACGCTGTCGTTCGCTATGCATGAGTCATTTAGTTAGCCAGAACGACCTTCCCGGTTTTTATTAGCTTTAATAAATTTAGCTATTTAGCTTTCATTGCTAGGAAATTTTTATATTATGCCGATAGTATTCATGGGCTTCGGCGATTTAGGTAACCGATCCTCGCTTACGCTAGTCTTCCTAGCCTAGGTGTTTTGCTTTTAGTACTTTCATGCATGATATAATAGATTTTCCTGGTGTGGTAATTTTATTGAAGCTTTAGGCAATATTTTATACATATAAGATATTTACTGCAATGTTTCCTCTTCCAAAGATAGTATACGAAAGAGTTTCGGTGATTTAGGTAATCGATTCTCACGGCCTCTAGGCTACTACCCTAGGGGCTTTAGTATACTTTCATACATATCCCCGATTGCTCTTGTATAGCGTTATTCAAGCGGAGACTGATACCTCCTAGTCTTTTATAGGGCGATACTAACCTCCTTCGGAGATTTAAAAGCAATCTCTTCTCCCTTTGAGTTAGCCTAGTCTGAACCCTAGTCAGCTTTGCCTCAAATTGCTTTCGGGTAAAACTAGGCTAGGGTGCTTCTGTCCTTTTCCTGTAACTGCAGATGCAGGTTTTTAGGCTTAGTCAGAACCTCAGAGTATTTTGTCTGTGGTTGGTAGCCGACTAGCAAGGTGAATGGTTTTCCTTGGCTAGGTTAGGCTACCGACATAGGAGGCTAGACCTCCCAAGGCCACACCTGAAGGCATTACAGGATGTGATGCCCTCTCCCTGTGACCTAGCAGACTAGTCCTGTGTCGGTAGAACCTAAGCTGAAGAATAGAATTCTCCTATTGCTCGGGGGACACCGGCACTAGAACTCTGCTCCTTTTTGTCTAGAGATGGTGGGGAGGGTGCTGCCAATCTCTTTTCTGTATTGGACTGACCCTAGGCCAGAGAATAGAATTCTCTGGCCACATGGGATAGTTCTAATACTGGAACAGAGTCTAGTTAGGTGAGGTAGGACAGGCTATACTGCCGGCTCCTTCCACACCCTATAGGACCCTCATCTCTCCCCACTCCGTTCTTTAGTGATGGCCTAGCCATCACATACCTTTGGCCATCATCCTACAATCAAGCCTAGTGCCGGTAGGTTGTGGGACTGGCTCGGGTTTTCTGTCTGTTGCTCGGCTGTGCCGACTGCCAGCAGAAGCCCCACCCCTCTGTTGAGTGTTCTTCAGCCCTCCCTTGGTCTGCCATCCATTAACCCTGCCAGCAGAGTACGGCAAGGTTATGGATGGATGGAAGCTTGAATGATCCATTCTCCCCTTCCATTTGAACTCTCATTCTGGATAGAAGGCAGTAAGGCAGAGCTCTTACACAATCCTTCGTTCCATGCTTTCTATCTCTCTCCACTGTCTAGTACCCTGGGTCCTACCTGCCGGCAGCCGGATGGGCTGCAGACCGCTGATATAATATAACTATTCGCCGGCTGGCATAGATTGCTGACAGCCGGCGACCCTCTGGCGGCCGGCCGCCCACCGGCTATCTGCCGGGAGCTATATTAGCTGCCGGCAACTGGGCGGTCGGCCAACTGCCGGTATACTACCTAACCGCAGGCTGACATAGGTTGCCAACGGACGGCGACCTCCTGGCAGCCGGCAACCCACCGACAGCCGGTAATCTGCCGCCAATTACCCCCAGAAGGCAGTACATCTTCTGATTTGTACCCAGGTGCTAGCCTTCCGGCATGTGCTGGCGGGTACTACAGTATATTATTATACAGTAGCCAGTATAATTGCAATATAGATCATACTGCAATCAGTAAACTACAGTATAGATTATACGGTAGCCCATGATTTCTCCTAACATACATTGTGTTTTCATGGGCAGCCTATTGTGAGACCACTTAATATAAAGAAAGTGAGTTCTTTCTTTAACATAATTAGTGATCACTGATATCAATCCCCAATATTAAAAATCCAGAAGACAGTGTTAGGTTACACTATTATATCCTTATTGGATAGAAATCTTTCAATGGTTTTCTTTATTAAAAATACCCATGATTTTAAATTTGAGGGGTCACAGCAATTGGCTGGACAGGAAGCACATGTATGTATCTTTCCTTCTTCCTTTCTAGCTTACCTATCCTAAGCTATATATACAAAAGAATATATTGAATACTTAATATTGTGAGATAATTCACTGAATACTCATTGTATTTTCTTCTCTTTACAGGAGGACCATCCCAAATGCGGGAGTGTATTCTGCAACGTCCGCAGTAAGAACTTCTGCGGCCATGGACTGTGCAGGACACACGCGGGCTGTGCAGCAACAAAGGGAGCTCTGAAGTATTGGGACCCCCAGGAATGTGACGTTTGTTCAAACTTGGTTACAGAGGCTTTTGATGTACAAAAGTCAACGGAGTCAAGGGATGAAGCAAGAGAGAAGCTGCGAAAATGGGTCAGAGGTTTTCAAAAGAACACCACTGGGCCCTACCTTCCTAGTGAAAAGATGCGGGCCTGTCTTTTCCCAAGGGCATCTTCGGATGCAGTAATCCCTCAACCTCATTCAGAGATCCCCTGCATCCAGATTCCGGTAGAATCTGATATATCAGACGCAATGAAGGACATCCAGCTGGACAACAGGATGTCAGAAGTGTCAGAAAGCATTGAACAAAGTCTTCTTGTCGAAGATCAGGTGGAGGAGTCAACAGTGGCTCCTGAGACTGACAAGGAAGGGACCGAGATAGTTTCGGTTTCATCGGCTCCTGCCGCAGAGCCCGTTCCCTCGAGCTCATCTGCTCCCTCATCGGCCGATATGGGTCAGACCTTATCGTCCATACTAACTCTGGTCCACGAGATACAGAAGCAGACCACTGAAAAAGAAGCTGCATTAAGGTTGGAAATGCACCAACTCGCAGCATCCCGTGCAACTCCGAAGAAGCTGAACATTAAGGATCTTCCCCATTTCTCGGCCGTCAACCAGTGGAGGCATGCTGAGCACATACCAATGTCGGCGGGGGACATCTTCATCTCCGACAAGCTGGACACAGTTCTTGTCGAAGATGAGGAATTCTGGCCCAGCCTAGGGGCCTACCCGAACTGCTACGTCCGTCTGAGGACGGAACCACCGTCAAAAGAGGAGACAGAGCCGAAAGAGGTCATAATCTTTGACCTCCCAAAAGCTCAGGCCTTGCTATCTAGCACGCTGAAGGAGAGGGCCTTCACTAATTCCAAAGTGCCGGCTCTGAGTAAGAAGCACCCTTCCTTCGTTGCTTCTTCTTCCCCCAGCCTTCCCCTTTACGGAAAAAGGGTACAAGGTGGCCTTGAAGGCGACCGAGGCAGGGAAACCATGTCCCACACTCGAGAAGTGTAGGCTATTCTCCCTCGCCCTACCATCGGATGAAAAAGATTGGAAGGATGTTCATCATACCTTCTCAGTCGGGAAGTTGGAGGCCGACATTGCCAGACGTCAGCTTGGTGAAGACCTCCTTAAGTTGTCAGACTTTCATCTTCGCCGGGAACAGGAAATGAAAGAAAGACTTGCCGCCTCGATGTCTCTTCAAACCATGATGGAGACGATGGCAAGTGACTCCAAATCCCCAGACATGTTCATGGTCTTTGCCAAGGCACACCTGGCAACCGTGACCAAGGACCTGAATAACTTTATCAAGGCCAGAAGGGCTTGTAGAGAGATCGTGTTCACCTCGGCTGTGGTGAGGCACGAACCAAGGAAGCTGATATCATCCAGTATCTGGGGGTAAGGACCTCTTCCCAAGTGAAGTGGTTAAGGAGATCGTCGACAAAGCTGCCACGGAGAATAGGAACCATCTCCAAAAGTGGGGCTTGTCGATAAAGAGGAAGTCTTCCCAGGATGAGGGTCCCCAACCCAAGAGGAAGACGAAGAGGCCAAGGGCGCCCTCTCGCCCCCCTAGACAACAGCAACACCTTCCCGCTGTCACGGGGCCCCAGGCAGTGGCACAACCACCCACCACGTACCAACTGGTACCACAGCAGTTGGCGACACAGTCGCCAATCTTTAACCCGGCCTTCGAAAGGCAATCTACTACCTTTCAGCCGAAATCTAGAGGCTCGTTTCGAGGCTCCTCTAGACGCCCTTCAAGAGGCAAAGGCAACAGAGGTAGACGTGGTCAAGGAGGCAATTCTTCCGGTCAGCACTACAAGTGAGATGCTTCCGGTAGGAGGGAGACTATTCTCTTTCCGGGATCATTGGACCTTCGATCCCTGGGCCCACAGCCTGATCAAGAACGGACTAGGCTGGAGCTAGAATGCAGCTCCATCAGCTTTCCCTCAATTCTTCAAACACTCAACCCCCATTCTGGAAGAATATGTCCAAGAACTCTTGCACAAGAGAGTAATAAAGAGGGCAAAGTCCATCAAGTTCCAAGGAAGGCTTTTTTGTGTTCCAAAGAAGGACTCGGACAAACTCAGAGTCATTCTGGACTTGTCGCCACTCAACGAGTTCATAGTAAACCACAAGTTCAGGATGCTCACCCTTCAACACATAAGGACCCTACTGCCCAAAAAGGCATACACAGTCTCCATAGACATGGCAGACGCATATTGGCATGTCCCAATCAATCGACAAGTTTCCTCCTACCTAGGATTCAAGCTACAGAACAGACAATATGTCTTCATAGCTATGCCCTTTGGACTAAACATAGCCCCAAGGATCTTCAGGAAGCTTGCAAACGCAGTCATTCATGGCCTACCTGGATGATTGGCTGGTGTGAGCAGCATCCAAAGCAGAATGCATGCAAGCCTCCAAGAAAGTGATCCAGTTCCTGGAACATCTGGGATTCAAGATCAACATAGAAAAGTCTCGACTATCTCCAGCTCAAAAGTTTCGATGGCTCGGAGTTCATTGGAACTTAAAGTTACACCGCCTCTCCCTTCCATCAAAGAAGAGGAGAGAGATAGCGGGATCTGTCAAGAGACTTCTAAAATCCCCTCGGATATCAAGGCGACAACAGGAGAGAGTACTGGGCTCCCTCCAGTTCGCCTCAGTGACAGACCCAGTGCTGAGGGCACGATTAAAAGATGCATCAGGAGTCTGGAGAAGATACGCATCAAACGCTCGAAGAGATCTAACAAGACCAATACCAACCCGTCTGCGATCACTTCTCAAGCCATGGTCGGAGGCCAAGCACCTAAAGAAATCGCTGCCCCTACAACCACCTCCACCCTCAGTCATCGTTCACACGGATGCCTCAAAGGAAGGATGGGGAGGCCACTCTCACCAACGGAAAGTCCAGGGGACTTGATCCTCCCTCTTCAAGACCTTCCACATCAACATTCTGGAAGCCAAGGCAGTTTTTCCATCTCTAAAGAAACTGAAGCTTCGCTGCTCGATCCACATCAGACTGGCCCTAGACAGCGAAGTGGTAATGAGATGTCTGAACCGACCAGGTTCGAGATCGCCCCAAATCAACCAAGTGATGTTGGCCATCTTCCGTCTGGCGGAAAAGAAGAGATGGCACTGGTCAGCAGTTCACCTTCAAGGGTTCCGCAATGTGAATGCGGACGCTCTATCCAGGTTTACCCCGATAGAGTCAGAATGGTCCCTAGACACAGAATCATTCTCCTTCATGTTACATCAAGTCTCAGGACTGCAGATCGACCTCTTCGCGACGAGCGACAACAAGCAGCTCACAAGTGGCCTAACAGCATCTGTTTCCCTCTAATAATGGAACTGCGACTGAAGCTGGTCCCGTTGCCGGATCCAGTTCTGACTCAACAAGTGCAGAAGTCGACTGTCTTCGCTTTATCACAGAAAACCCAAAACCTTCATCTCATGATTTTCTCTCCTTAGCAGTCAAGAAAAGGTTTGGGATTTCGAGAGACAGTATAAACTTCTTGGAAGAATATAAGTCTAAATCTACCAGAAGACAATACGAGTAATCCTGGAAGAAATGGGTTGCCTTTGTCAAGGCAAAGAAACCAAAAGAAATTTCAACAGATTTCTGTTTATCATTCTTTATTCATCTCCATGAACAAGGTTTAGCAGCCAACACGATTTCTACGTGTAAATCTGCCTTGACTAGACCCTTGCTGTATGCCTTCCAGGTGGACTTCTCTAACGAAATCTTCAATAAAATCCCTAAGGCCTGCACTAGGCTTAGGCCTGCAGCACCTCCGTGGCTAATTTCATGGTCCTTAGATAAGGTTCTTCATTTGGCTTCAACCCTGAACAATGAAGATTGCTCTCTAAAAGATTTGCCCCCGTAAGTTATATTCTTATTTTCACTAGCCTCGGGAGCCAGAGTTAGCTAAATAGTGGCCCTTTCAAGGGATGGGGGCCATATTCAGTTCACGGAGAGTGGAGAACTGAATCTCTTTCCTGACCCAGCGTTTCTCGTTAAAAATGAGATATCCACTAAAAGGTGGGATCCCTAGAGAATCTGCCCTCTGAAGGAAGATGCATCTTTATGTCCAGTAGAGTGCCTAAAAGTCTATCTTCTTAGAGCTTCAGACTTTAGGGGAGGACAGCATTTTAGGAGAGAAACCTCAGGTTTAACACTGTCTTTGAAACAATTAAGGGCGAAGATCACCTACTTCATTCGCAGAGCGGATCCAGACAGTACACCCGCAGGTCATGATCCGAGAAAGATTGCTTCGTCTCTGAATTTTTTCTAAAATATGAATTTTGAAAGTCTTCCCTCATATACTGGATGGAAGTCATCCAGGGTTTTCTTTAAACACTACACGAAGCAAGTGCAGGAGATCAAGGGCTTCGTGGCAGCGGCAGGTAGTGTGCTAAAACCTGCCGCATGAAAACTGCGAGGAACAGTGCACTAATTGGGACTTTGGGTGATGGGTGTACATGATCTCTCCCTACAGAGTGACATGTCAAGTGAAGTGTCACCATGGTGATCTATGGACTGTTCCAAGTATAAAGGTGAAAGAAGCATAAAATACTTACACACGTGCCATGCGTATTGCTACGCAAGTGTCTATAGACTGTAATGACAGAAATAAGAAAATAAGAAAATTTTACAAAATCTCCCTTCTAAAGGGGCTTACGCGTTCTTTTCAGATGAAACAACTATTTCTGATATTACCCTCTTATTTATGCTTTTAATTATATTTCCAAATTTTGTTTTATATTGTACTATAAAATAAACATTGACCTCATGCTTTATTGATTATCAGTAAATGTATAATTGAATTTTGCGTCTTTTTCGCCCCAAAATTCTGAATAAATAAAACGTGTTTGAGCATTTCTATACAACCTTTTATTTTTGTAAATATATACGTTGAACATATATAAATATCTGTTCTAAAAGCTAACAATCCTTCTCTTTGTGTGTATACATCAGGTTTGTCAGTCCTGGGTTGCGACTGATTTAATATATCTTGATTGTATTACTGACTTATACAACAATTGTTCCTACATGGATTCAAACCTGTCTGTCTTTGCATGCAGTTTGCCAAGTAGACCCGGGGAGGTGTCGGTAGTTAATACATACATTTGTTCCTTTCCAAATACAAACTCTGTTTTAAAACGGTATATGATGAGACAGTACACCTGTTTGTTGGCTAGATTGTTCATACGAATATACAATCCTCAAGACTCTTCCCAGAGTCTGGCATGACTCTTCCCTGTGTTGTATAAAAGGTATGTGGATGACGCATTTATTATTTTTAGGCAAAAAAAATTACGCAATCAAATTTTTTAATTATTTAAATTCTCAACACATTAATATCAAGTTCACCATGAAAAAGAAAACGAAGGTAAAATGCCCTTTTTGGACGTACTAGTCACTAAAACTTCTGACCTTAAAATTGATATGGAAGTTTATAGGAAGCACACTTTTACTGGTCTTGGTTTAAATTTTTTAAGAAAGTGTAATTTAAGATATAAAATGAACAGTATTAATACTCTCATTAATAGAGCATAGAAGCTTTCATCAGATTACTTGAACTTTCATAAAGAAATTACATTCTTAAAGGAATTCTTCAAAAACAATGGTTACCAGGATCATTTATTTTACAAAAAATTACAAATTTTTCTTTACAAAATCATTAATGTTGATAACCAGAATTGTGAAGTAAAAGACCCGATTATATATTTTCGATTTCCTTACATATCGAACAAAATCAATACTATATTAGAAACAAAAATCAAGTACATAACGAA
>NC_090748.1:72545516-72548016 GCF_036898095.1 Palaemon carinicauda
AAAAGTCCAATAATTGTTCACTCTTTGGATGTTGTAATATAAAATTTAAAACAAAAGGTTCAGACATCTAGCATTTAAGTTTTCCTAAAGATGATAAGAAGCAAGCATGTCGTCGAGCTGATAAAAACAAATTGTGAGACTTTTAGTGAAAGAGAAAGATTATGTCAAGGGCCCTGACATATATAAACAACATATGAGAGTGCATGTGGTAATGCTCAGAGGACTGATAGGTAAATGGAAACAACCAATATACTTTGACGAGTCAAATATGCATGAAAAAATTATTGATTTGATAAAGGAAGTGCAATACGCAGATTGTCCAGTAGTGGCAAAAGTGCTTGATTTAGGGCCCTGCAATCTTAGGTTATGGAAAAAAAATATATAAGAAAACGTCTATTCAGAATCCATGTGCAATATACTAATACGTTAGTGTCCGAGTGTTCATCTACACAGGGGACAACAACAGATAAAGAACGATAAATTGCTTTTGTCTTACCAGTCTCATTTTAAGAGATATTGAATGTAACTAAGAATCATTGATAGAAGAAGGTGAAGAGATTCCTGAATAAACTGAAACCCCTGCAAGTCCACTTCAGTTGTATAACAGAGGAATCTTTGAGGTACCAGTATATAGGTGGTTATATAGCTAAAAAAAACTTCATTGAAATATCCTGAATTAGGAAAACCAATGTTCGTTGTTGTTGCGAGTGAGGAGTGTTGGATAGATGTAAAGAACAGAGGTGGTCTTCAAGTATCCTCACATTCTTTCTCTTCCCAATTAAGTGAGATGAGAGAAATCTTTCTAGCTGTCCATGGTGAAAAATTAAGAGCGGGAAATAATTGTATAAGAACTCTTGCTGACGAGATGAAACTTGCTGGAATGGCCTTACTCGTTGATATAACATATATCTCGGCAAAAATATCTGTATTGTACAGAAGTAGACATTTAAACAGAAAAAAATGATTTCAATATAAAGAGGAAATATATGAAAATTGTTAAATAGGGATTTGTAAATAAATTGATAGATTATTTTTTAACTTGCAAATTAAATTTCATAAATATTTGAAAATTGTATAGTGGAAACATTGTAAATAACTTGATAAATTATTTATGAACCTGCAAATTATATTTCATTTAAATATGAAAATTGTATCATAGAAACATGGTAAATATATTAACACCTTATTTATCAACCAACAAATTAAATTTCCTTCATATTTGAAAATTGTATAGTGGAAACATTGTAAACAAATTGTTAACTTATTAGTGAACCTGTGGATTATATGTCATTTATGCATGACAATTGTTTAATGGAAACATTGTAAATAAATTGATAACTTATTTGTGAAACTGCAAGTTATAGTCCCATTTGTATATGAAAATTGTAATACAGAAACATCGTAAATAGAAAAATTATTCATGAAATTGTAAAATATCTATTATTCAAACTTTTATACAAGAAGTGAACTGATATTATTTTGTATAATAATTTCTCCAACGATGCTACATTACTGAGGAGTGATTTAGAAAAATACAATATCTCCAATTTCTACGAGAGAGAGAGAGAGAGAGAGAGAGAGAGAGAGAGAGAGAGAGAGAGAGAGAGAGAGAGAGAGAGAGAAATATCCTATAAGAAAATCATTTGATTAGAAATGGGTTATGACTAGTGGATAAACAAAGGTATATACGCAAGAGTTCCTTTAAGGCGAAGGCATCGATGACGTCATGCACTGAAGTGACCTAAATCGTACCGCTGTCCAGCCGACCATATGTAGATCTTGCATGTAACAACATTCAATGTATGTCAAGGGGAATAAATCATACCTAAAATTGACAAAACAAGACTAAAAAATTTATATCAAGTTTCGGCATCGCGTTTATACTAGCGCTGAGAAATCATTAAATTAACACAGAATTAAGATATTTATGCTATATATTTAGTGTTTGACAACTAAACAATTTCTGATTGTTCGATAAAAAACTAATACCCTAAACTAAAGTTTTGATTTACAAATTCCCCACAGGAAAAAACACAGTAAGTAAATGAAATGAAAAGGAAAATGGAGGCACAGAGCGGAAAAAAATAGAAATGATAAACAAAATAAAATTATAATAAAAGTGAAAAGAACAGAATGATTGAAAAAAATATTGTGATGAAAATTTGATAAAGTTGAACATTAAGCCAACAATATTAATGCCAAGTACCATTAAGTACTAGGAGTGAAAAATAAATCATTACGAGGATAGTAACATCGCGTGCCTTCCCATAAAAACACAATAGTTATAGAGAATTTATGTAATATATATATATATATATATATATATATATATACATATACATATATATATACTTATATATATATATATATATACATATATAATATCAGTTCAATGAGATCGGTGTTACTGTATGAACATGCATCGTATTACAACAATGAAACCAAATCCAACAGATTTTGTAGATTTGAGAACAAAGCCCTCTAATGAATATTGGAACTT
>NC_090748.1:72553016-72560516 GCF_036898095.1 Palaemon carinicauda
AAAGACACATAGTATTTATATATATATATATATATATATGTATGTAGGTATATATATATATGTATATATATATGTATATATATGTGTATATATATATATATATATATATATATATGTATATATATATAAATATATATATATATATATATATACAATGCATATAAATCGATGGGCAAAGTGGGGGAAGGGAAAATGTGGCTGTAAATGTAATCTAAAATATGACTTTGATATGAAGGAAATAAGAAAGCTATGACAAGATTAAATGGATGAACCATGAGTAAAATAAACTAAAAAAAAGTATGGCGAATTAGTAAAGTGTGTGTTTATAAAAATGCATGATAGGTCCATGGCAATTGTTAATATTGTTGTTTAAGAAGAAAGGATAAAAATAATAAGAGGTTAAAACGAAAATAAAAGGCTTATTGAACAATAGAAATTATTTGATGTGCAGTTGCAATAAAAGGTAAGATCAGGCGCAGGCACACGCGATGGTGGATAGAGTAGCAAAAAAATGAGGTGAGAGGGGAGAAGAAAAGGGCGAGTAACAGAAACGGAGGAGAGAAGGGAAATAAGAATTTAATGGATGATAAACTTTTACAGAGGAGTAAGATCTGAGAGAAATGTTGAAGAAGAGAGGGATCAAAGGAAAGAAAAAGATTCAAATGGTGAGGTGCTGTTGTACATGAATGCAGTCGTGAATTGATAGATTAAGTACTTTATAAATTATTTGAATATGGAGAGTATAAGGTAGATAGAGCTAAGTTACGGAAGACCTTAAATTGATAGTGTATGGCTGACTGCAAATATTTACAAAAGTGACTGTTGACAGTGTAGGGAAGATATTCAATTAAGGAAATACAAAAAGAGTGGGTGAGATTAATAAGATGCTGCAGTTTTATAGTGAAAGTGAAAAAGAGTGGCTAACCAAGATATACAAGGAAAGGGAGAGAGGTTACTATGATAAAAGTAACGGTAACAAAGATGGCTATGAAAGTTAAAAAGAAATAACATTTCTGAGTATTGCAAGACAAAGAATGACAATAACTTACAAGAAAGTGTTTTATTCGCAGGTTGAAAGTAAAAGGAAAACGTTGCACGTGGTGTACATATAACTAGAAAAAGATTGTGAAAGTTTGAATAAAGAAACAATACGGAGGGATGAAAACATAAAACGAAAGCATAGACTTACGAACATGTATGAAGGAGAAAGATTAGTTAGGTGTGAAAGTTAGCACAAGAAAAGGCCATATGCCTCTATACATGTTATGAAAAGGTTGTCTTGTGCTTCTATGGATGTTCTTGACAGATGAAGTGATGCAAGAGGTCAAAGAAAGGACATTTCATGTACGTAGGTATGTGTTAAATTTTGATAAAATAAAATTCTAAGAATGATATTGTGAATGATAGATGTTTGCAAATGATACTAAAGTGATTAGAAACGGGACAGAGCAACAGTACTAGCTGGGAAGAGAGAAAATATTTACAATATGAGAGATTTCAGAGTAAATGTGAGAAGGAATAATGTATTACAAATTAATTGAAGGCAGAACAATTGAGTAACAAATAGTTAGTATGGATGGTGGAACAATAGATGAATTACATTCCAATACTTGTCTTAAGGAGAGATAGAGAAAAAAAAACTAAAAAAAAAACAAAAAACGTAAGGCATAGAATAGGGGAGGCAAAAACTATAAAAAAAAAAAAAAAAAAAAGAGGGACAGAGGTTTGGTAAAACATCAAAGAGAAGAACTTCACCCCGAAAAAAAAAAAAAAAAAAAAAAAAGCCTTTTTCGAGTTACCCAATACTTTTGAACGTCACAAGAAGGCGAGCAATAAAAAAATAAATAAAATAAATGGCATTAATTACACATGAATAGTTCAAATAATACAGTACAGTCACCGAAGAAAAAAGAAATACAGATGACATTCAACAGAAGTAGACAAAAAAAAAAAAAAAAAATACAAAAGTTTTGTAAGATTGAAAACTTTTGTTATGAGTCAGGTAAAAATAAATTATCTGAACACAACTTTACTTGTTAAAAAAATGTTGAGAAACCTGAAGACAGCAACATTCTAACGTAATTCCTTCAACGAAATTTTATATGCTATATGTATGTATGTATATGTATGTGTATATATATATATATATATATATATATATATATATGTATGTATGTGTTTGCAAATGTATATAAATGTCATACTAATATATACTTTACTATACCATTCAAAAAGCAAATGGCAAACTGATAAATTATGAAAAAACAAGTTATATTGTATGAAGTTAAGCAGTCTGGATCTATTTTTCTGGAACAAAATAAATCATTTGTTCTTCGATGTGGACTATTCACCGAAAGAAAATTGTTAAATGGTGGACGTTTTATTTTTCTTATGAGAGAGAGAGAGAGAGAGAGAGAGAGAGAGAGAGAGAGAGAGAGAGAGAGAGAGAGAGAGAGAGATGATTGCTGTTTGCATGAAAGATAAAACCTATTGTTTTCAAGGATCTTGGATCGTATGAGTTTGTGATTGGAAGTTAGCAAAGAATGAAAAAGCCAGGGTCTGACGTTAGTATGCTTATATAATTCTTTCAAATATTTAATAACTTTTAAACTGTAGCCACTTTTGTTGATATCCCATCAGAACTTGAGAAATTTTACAAATCGGAACGCTTTTGGAAAATTTGGTTTTCGTGCAGTTATTCACAGAGAGAGAGAGAGAGAGAGAGAGAGAGAGAGAGAGAGAGAGAGAGAGAGAGAGAGAGAGAGAGAGAGAGAGAAATTAGGGCTAAACAATTGAATAGATAAAAATATTTTCGTTAAACTATTTCACCAAATATTTATACTAATCTCAGTATTAAGTAACCAAATTCAAAACATATCTTAATCAATTTATATTTGCATCTCTTTCTATTCTTCAGCAGCGCTAATATTTTGCTTAAAGGCGAATCCAAATGTAAAGGCTCTTGTTCTTTGATCGCTTCCTCGTGCATCCTAACCGAACATATCCAATTAAGCTTAATTTCAAATTGCCAGTAAATAAAGGTGCATGAAAAACACATTTTATTTTATAATTCATTAATATTACTAATCCCTTTCCTTTCTTCTCATCTCATTTTGTTCACATTTTAATTGCACTTGAAAAACTCCACATTCTAATCAATAATATTAAACTGTCAATGATCATATTCTACAATAATATAGGAAGCAAGCAAGTTTCTCTCTCTCTCTCTCTCTCTCTCTCTCTCTCTCTCTCTCTCTCTCTCTCTCTCTCTCATGAAACTGAAGTAAGATGAAATTGCATCTCTATGGAAACCCAAAAAATTGGAATTCTATTGGTGTTTGAAACTAGAATACAATAAAGAGAGACGCCGCCTCACTTTTATCTCCTCTGCTCGCATACCGAACCTCTTGCTGTCAACAGTCATTTTTTAAATCAATACCAATTTTCTTCCTCACAGTAACGCTATCTGTTTTGATGCTTCCATTTCAGTCAGTCGACTTGACTTTTGAAATACCCAAATAGATGTGTCATTCCATGTGCTCGTGGGCCTAACTGTGTGTACACACACACACACACACACACAAACACACACACACATATATATACATATATATGTATATATATACATATATATACATATATACATACATAATAACATACAGTACATATATACTTACATGATTAGAAATCACTGTAGCAAACACGTGGAAAGACTCGATGGGAGTATCCTAGTATCTTTATTGTCCTTGTGAGTCAGACCATTAGACATACATATAGTATATACACTTCACATACATGCTAACATAATATATATAAATATGTACATATACATATATACATACAAAATATATACAAGCTGCTTTCCACTTGGTAAGGGTAGAAAAGACTCTTTAGCTACGGAAAGCAGCTTTTCTAGGTGAAGAACACTCCAAAATCAAACCATTGTATTCTAGTCTTGGGTAGCGCCATAGCCTCTGTACCATGCTCTTCCACTGTCTTGGGTTAGGGTTCTCTTGCCTGAGGGTACACTCATCCTTATTATCATCATTATCATTACTTGCTAAGCAATAACCCCAGTTAAAAAAGCAGGATGCTATAAGCCCAGGGACCCCAACAGGGAAAATAGACCAATGAGGAAAGGAAAGAGGGAAAAAAATATTTTAAGAAAAGTAACAACATTAAAATAAATATTTCCTATATAAACTATAAAAACTTTAACAAAACAAGAGGAAGAAAAATTAGATAGAATAGAGTGCCCGAGTGTACCCTCAAACAAGAGAACTCTAACCCAAGACAGTGGAAAGCTCCAGTACAAAGGCTATGGCACTATCCAAGACTAGAGAACAATGGTTTGATTTTGGAGTGTCCTTCTTCTAGAAGAGCTGCTTACCATAGTTAAAGAGTCTGTTCTATCCTTACCAAGAGGAAAGTAGCCACCGAACAATTACAGTACAGTAGTTAACCCCTTGGGTAAAGAAGAATTGTTTGGTAATCTCACTGTTGTCAGGTGTATGAGGACAGAGGAGAATCTGCAAAGAATAGCAAGACTATTCAGTGTATGTGTAGGCGAAGGGAAAGTGAACCGTAACCAGAGAGTAGGATCCCTTGTAGTACTGTATGTCCAGTAAAAGGACTCCATAACTCACTAGCGGTAGTTTCTCAATGGGTGGCTGGTACCCTGGCTAACCTACTACTACAAGCACACTATTCAAGCTGTTTCCTTATTTCCTTTCCTCACTGGGCTATTTTCCCTCTTGGAGGTCTTGGGCTTATAGCATAGCCTATATTTCCCAACAAGGATTGTAGCTTAGCTGCTAATAATAATAATAATAATAATAATAATAATAATAATAATAATAAAAGGACAAAAAAAGCATATACAATATGAGGGCTAACAATTCCAAACAGGTGTAACTAAAAGTCAAGCCTGTACCTGGTTATCAAAATCTACTAAGAATTCAAAACCATTTGGAAATTAATACATCCTGTTTATACATTCCTTGTCCGATATCAAAATTATTAAAACTTTATTTGATAAAGCTGGACTCTATAGTATTGCTAGAATGATTTAATGTATAAAATGAACAATACTTGACCTGTTATGTTTAGCATACCTTTAACTTTGGTTATGTTGTTCATTTATCTTATCAAAACATTTACCAGGTCGACCCGTATAGAATTGGTCACACACACACAGACACACACGCGCAGACACATACACACACACACACACACACACACACATATATATATATATATATATATATATATATATATATATATATCTGTGTGTGTGCGCGCGCGCGTGTATATTTAAGCACTCAAGAGTAATATAGAAATATATGTTGCCAATTTTAATAAAATAAATGTATACAAGTTTGAATATGCATATAAACGAACGTGTTACTGACATACACAAAGTAATTTTTCTTTAACCAAAGAATAAAACAAAATTCAGCTCAATTGCGTATTGTAAAAAATAAGAAATCCTTTATAACCTTTTGCATCAGATAACAAAGACTTAGCTGTGAAGAATTTCAGTAATCTGCAAGAGAAATAAGTCAAGAGTTTCAATGCCTTAAAAGTGTTACCTTAAATTCATATGAACTGATGCTTCATAAACAAAGGAGAAATCTATTACATAATTATAAAGAAAACAAATAGCAGGTCTAATTTACTCACATTAATTAGTACGAAGGATATCCCGATATTCAGAAGGGTTATTATTTGATTTGCAATGGAACAATCATCTGAAATAAATAGGAAAGTTCATTATTATATTAATGTTACCAATTAGGATAAAAATTGAGATTATTAGCATCATTTGTGGGAGAAATGGAACACTGGCCATTCCAATGAAAAATTCATTAATTATGATCAAACTCCAAACACCTGAAATCCAAACGAGAATAGACGGGGAGTTACACAAAGGCCTTTCCTTCACCTTTTACGGGAAAATCTTTATGACCCGTCAATCTGTGAACCTCTGACATTTATTCATATTGGTGGATGAAGATGAGGTGGCAACAAATGCAAAGTGCTGAATATAACCAGAAACAAGATTATATAGAGCATAAAACGCATTGCAAAACTATATTATATTTCCTTGTGCATCTATTCTTATTGAGCGAGTGCGGTAGTTGTTGCTACTTTTGATAAAACTTTATTAACAGTTTTAGTACTTTAAATAAATTTCCGAGTATATGATGCTGGAAGAGATAAATAGGCTTTAGATCGATTGACACAGGGATAATAAAAATATCTTGCCTATAAAGCAATATAAAAATTGTACCAATAAATAGTCTGTTGATCCATTGACACAAGGATAATAACAAAACTTTGCCTATAAGCAATATAACCGTTGTACCAATAAATAGCCTGCTGATCTATTGACACAGGAAAAACAAAACCTTGCCTATAAGCAATATAACAATTATACCAATAAATAGTCTGTTGATCTATTGACACAGGAATAATACTAAAACCTTGCCTTCTAGCAATATAAGAATTGTACCAATAAATAGTCTGCTGATCTAATGACACAGGGATCATAATAAAATTGCCTATAAGCAGTATAAAAATTGTACCAATAAATAATCTTCTGATCTATTGACACGGACAATAATAAAACCTTGCCTATAAACAATATAAGAATTGTACCAATAAATATTCTGCTGATCTTTTGACACAGGGATAATAACAAAACCTTGCTTATTAAGAATTGTACCAATAAATAGTCTGCTGATCTATTGACACAGGGATAATAACAAAACCCTGCCTATTAGCAATATAAGAATTGTACCAATAAATAGTCTGCTGATCTTTTGACACAGGGATAATAACAAAACCTTGCCTATTAGCAATATAAGAATTGTACCAATAAATAGTCTGCTGATCTATTGACACAGTGGTAATAATAAAGCCTTGTCTATAACCAAAATAAAAATTATACCAATAAATAGTCTGTTGATCTATTGACACAAGGAAAATTCAAAAGTCAACGGAAATTTTGCTAGCGTTACAGCCCCTTAATACTCATAATTGACTTGGGTTTTGTATAATATGCTTAAAATAAACATGTTGAAGCAAATAGATAAAAAGAAAATGTGGATTAGATGAATTTTGAGTTTATGTGGAAGAAACTGTTAGTAGTAAACATCATGTTTAATAATAAAGCGTTAATTCATAGAGAAAATGTTGCCTTTTCCTAAAATTCCATTGGAATCTTAAGTTTCGTTAAAGATCTCTCCAAATGACGCGAATAAATTGATTTTTCTCAAATTATACAAAATATTCCATATACTTCCTGATGCTATACAACAATCATTACTCACTTCTCTCTGAGTAGTCTTTGTACTTAAAAATTGAAGATTCCATCAAGTTATACAGCAATGTCTGTGTTCAATATGAACTTTTATGTAAATCACGAGTTCATTATCTATATAGAGAAGTACATTCTTTAATTTCACTAACCTACGATAATTGGCTTTTGAGACGTGA
>NC_090748.1:72563016-72588016 GCF_036898095.1 Palaemon carinicauda
TATATATATATATATATATATATATATATATATATATATATATATATATATATATATATATATTTATATATACTGTATATATATATCTATATATACTGTATATATATCTATATATATATACTATATATATATATATATATATATATCGTCTATCTCCACTATAAAACTGTTCACCGGGTAGACAAACAGATTACTCATCTGTCGCTTCTGTATCAAAATCCAATGGTATATGTTCGAATCCTGGCCAAAGTAGATGTACTTGCAGTGTATAATCACCATTATATTATGTTGTATTCGGAAGGTAGTGTGTCACTAATAATAAAAACTATTTGATATCTGATATCTATGTATATATGTATGCATATATATTCATCTTGATTGTCGATTTTTTATAAAAAATATACCGCATGTATGGAAGAGGTCTTTGTCAGCGAATCTCGAACGGGAAGCTGTTTGGTCCCATGTGAGGAATTTCCTGTGGGAAAATATACAGTGTAAATTTATCATAATAAATACCAATATATGTATATACAACTAGACAAGCAACCTTAATTTAGAAATACTTAAAATGCTGCTTCGGAATGTAACTTAAGAAGTGCTGTTCAAGATTTTATGTTTTAAATGTACACTCAACTCAGTACAATGCTCAGGTGCCATTTGATAACCATTGGTTTTATATATATATATATATATATATATATATATATATATATACACAGTCTATATATATATATAAAATAAAATAAAAAATAAAAAAAGTCAACTAGTTTGTAAAATATACTGTATTATTATACCAGAGAACTTCACTTTTACACCAAAGTTTCACAGTCGTAAACTTGGAGCAACAGTAGAAGTACAAATTCAAAAGTTTTTTGTTTTATTTTCTCTGCACATATTAAAGTACGCATTAAAATCAGCGGAAGGCTTCAGTTCTAAAGATTTCATATTTTTTTTTTTTATGTGAAACTCAACAGTGACATTCAGTCTTTCTCAATGGCAGGAAATCAGAGGTTTCATAATCCTTTGAATTGAATATTTCTTTATTAAATTTTACTGATAATAAACGAATCAGCTTAGTTTCAATAGTTACTGCAGAAAAGTAGTGGCAAAAAAAAAAAAAAAAAAAAAATATTGGGTGAAAATTAAAAAAGAAAAAAAAAGGGAAATTGGAGAATGTGACTGGAGATTCCGATAGCCTCTACTCTTCATTCTGGATTTTAAGTTTATAATATTTTCTTTTCAATTTCCAAACATAGCATGCGTGAAAGTAACATGAAAATATTTTTAAAGTAGGGATGATAGTTTCTTGAGGGAGCCTTAATACTTCAAAAAGTTCTACATCGAGTTATTGATTATTTTTTTAAAAAATAAATATTAGCTTTTATATATATAACAGCCCTTCTGTATCATGATCCCTTTTGTAATTTTTACTCACACTTAAGAGTAAACCATTGCAGATGATTTCGATATCTATAAACTTCTCATAAGTTGAAGGCCTTTTTTATTCACATACTAAAAAAAAGAGAGCAAAAATAATAGTAGTTTAACCTCCTTCCATGATTTCTGACAGAATTAAAACATAAACCGTTTTCATTTTCGTAAGTCATGCTACATAACCAATACGGTATCTTTATTCTTTAGTTAATATTACTGAAAAAAATTAACAAATATAGGGAGAATCGTTTCATTAAAGTACTATGGTATTTAATCATTCGTATGAAAAATAGCAACGTTATATTTCACTTAAAGTTCAAATTCCAATTTACCCCTTTTTTCCGCGTCCATAATTCATCAAACTCGCAGAGCAGCTGGAACGACAAACATTTTTCAGGACGCAAATACTTTCATTCTAAGAGCCAATTTCGACTTCCATCTGGCTTAATATCTATTTTTTTGTGATATCTTCCAACAGCTGATGCAACAGTTGTCAATAAGATCTTGAATTATATCAACCAGCCCTTTCCAATTAGCTCACATATTGACGTTAGAAGGGTATGAAAAAACAAGGAAGATAAAGGTAATGACTGACATCTGTACTAGATTACTCGTATTTTTCGAATGATAACAACGACAAAATTTTCATCTATCCATTGACCTGCTTTGTTTATTTATTTATTTACTAAAGGCTTAATCCATACTAAGTTATATTCCTGGAAAGAGCTTTGCATATATTTTGTAGTCTGATTAATTATTTACAACCAAATATAAGGATACATCCGGGGCTTAAACAAAATAATTGCTTGTAACATATACATTCATGAATGTGATTGAAGGAAATTGGGTTAAAATAGCTGGCAGATACTTCCTAAAACATTTGCCTCTAATATTCAAATTACGGTTTTCACTACCTTTTTCGTTATGTAACAATACCATTTACACAAAAAAAGGAGCAAAACACATGAACATACATGCACACACATTATATATACTTATATATATATATATATATATATATATATATATATATATATATATATATATATATATATATATATATATATATATATCATCATCATCATCATCTCCTTCTACGCCTATTGACGTAAAGGGCCTCGGGTAGATTTCGCCAGTCGTCTCAATCTTGAGCTTTTGAATCAATACTACTCCATTCACCATCTCCTATTCCGCGCTTCATAGTCCTCAGCCATGTAGGTATGGGTCTTCCAACTCTTCTAGCACCTTCTGGAGTCCAGTTGAACGTTTCGTGAACTAATCTCTCTTTAGGAGTGCGAAGAGCATGACAAAACCATCTCCATCTACCCCCCAACAAGATCTCATCCACATATGGTACTCGAGTAATCTCTCTTATAGTTTCATTTCTAATCCTGTCCTGCCATTTAACTCCCAATATTCTTCTGAGGGCTTTGTTCTCAAATTAAGAAAATCTGTCGGATATCGTTTCATTGTCATACCACGACTCATGTCCATACAGTAACACCGATCTCACTAAACTGATATATAGCCTGATTTTTATATGTAATTTCAGGCAATTTGATTTCCAAATTTTACTTAACCAAGCTATTGTCTGATTTGCCATTTTTTCAATCTTTCATCAAACTAAAATTCTAATGACCCTGTGTTAGACATCACCCATTTAAATTTTATTATTTCTCCTTCCAATCACATTTCATCTTCCATTGCATATCCCGTTCTCATCCTCCTCGAATCCAACCTCATGTGATATTTCATGCATTCTAGTAAGCAAGCTTTGCAAGTCCTGTGGGGTTCTGCTTATAAGGGCAGCGTCACCAGCATACTCTAGGTCAGCTAATTCCCTGTCATCAAGACAGTCTAATCATTCTTCGCCATCCTAAACTGTTCTATGCATTACAAAATCCATTAGGAGGATAACAACATAGGTGACAACGCATTCCTTTGCAGTACTCCACTGTTCACTAGAAATTCATTTGATAGGAATCCACTAACTTTAACTTTGCACTTGCTATGCCCATGAACAGACTTAATAAAATTTACATATTTGAATGGAACTCTATAATGACGCAGGACTCTCAAAAAAATTGACAGGTGCACACTATCAAAGGCTTTTTCAAAGTCCACAAATGCCATCAAAAATGGATTTCTATATTCTACACATTACTGTATCACATATCTTGAAATTAATATTTGGTCAGTGGAACTTTTACCTTTTATAAATCCTACTTGCTCATCTTAGCTTTTCGTCAGTCTTTCTCTCTAGTCATTTTAGAATGAGCATACTATACATTTTCATGACAACTGACGTAAGTGTGATGCCTCTGTAATGGTTGCAATCAGTCAGATCTCCTTTTCGCCATTTTCACCACTTCTAGCTACCAGTCATAGATAGATAGATAGATAGATAGATAGATAGATATAGATAAAACGATGATGATGGCAAAGAACGAGTCATTATAGCAGCAATAGCCTGAAGACTTTTATGAAGATTACGCAACTGCAAAGGGAATGAAAATTTCTTGTAGCTATTGGGCAATGGGGCATCGAGGCAACTAAACAATAAAAAAATAGAATTTTCTTTAGCAGGACGAGTAACATAAATTGACGCCTCAGATTAGACGTTAAAGGCACAAGTAATTATTTTTATTTTTCAAGTAGCAATAGGGGAGAAATGCAAGATGATACGTTTCGAATAAGGCTCAGTTAATAATATTCAATATTATTGACAAGAATGAAACCTGTATATCGACATTTTTTATCTAAAAGTTAGGTCCACAAAGGAAACAATATTCCAAACAATATTGCAATAACAGCAGAACAAAAGATCTAAGGTATACGTGGCATTTATTCAATCCTACCTCTATATACATAAAGCCTTAAAAATTGTAACTAACATTCTCGCACCAAAAGTCTTAAAGAAAAAAAAGAAAAAGAGAAGAGAAGAAGAAGAATAGTGGGGTTGGAAACAACACCGTGTATCGACACATTGGTACTCTTGTCACAAACACACTAAATCATGGATTGAGCGCTTGTATAGTCTTGAATTTGCTAAACCTCGGTTTCATGCCCATGAAACTACCACATACTGACATATCCTCCGGTGGAAATCTCAATTTGGATTCAAGAGAGAATATATCAGACTAACTGTTATATCACTTGTATATTGTACTATGATATTTTCATGGACAACAATATTATCACCAGGAAATAATAAAATTTAAAAGAGCAGCATTGCCTTGTATAACGCCTGACATTACAGGTATAGGATGACAACAACTAAAATAAAGCTTTTATGATGCAAACAAAATAAAAAAAATATTCATCAACTAAAGTTAAAAAGATTTCAACGAGGGAGCTTATTATTAAGCCGATTTCTTGGCCTGTATGTTGTTTGTTATTTTTCACAAGTTAACAAGAAAAGGTTTTTCTCGTTCATATTAGAGAATTGGTAATGTTACTCCATTAGCTAAATAGGTTTGTGGTAGCTTTAGCCACACTGATTACTCCCAATTTTCCTGGTTTGCCAGGGCACCAGCCACCCGTTCAGATACTACCGCTAGAGAGTTATGGGGTCTTTTGACTGACCAGCCAGTACTATATTGGATCCTTCTCTCTGGTTACGGTTCATTTTCCCTTTGCCTACACATACACACAACAAATAGTCTGGCATATTCGTTACTTATTCTCCTCTGTCCTCATATACCTGACAACACTGAGATTACCAAACAATTCTTCTTCACCAATGGGGTTACTGCAATGTAATTTTTTCAGCGGCCACTTTCCTCTTGGTAAGGATAGAAGAGACTCTTTAGCTATGGTAAGCAGCTCTTCTAGGAAAAGGACACTCCAAAATGAAACCATTGTTCTCTAGTCTTGGGTAGTGCCATAACCTCTGTACCATGGTCTTCCACTGTCTTGTGTTAGAGTTCTCTTGCTTGAGGGTACACTCAGGCACACTATCTTATTTCTCTTCCTCTTGTTTAGTTAAAGTTTTAATAGTTTATATAGGATATAATTTATTTTAATGTTACTCTTCTTAAAATATTTATTTTTTCCTTGTTTCCTTTCCTCAATTGGCTATTTTCCCTGTTGGAACCCCTGGGCTTATAGCATCTGCTTTTCCAACTGGGGTTGTAGCTTAGCAAGTAATAATAATAATAATGATAATAATAATAATAATAATATTTAAATTTGTTTAACGTGTTTTGACATAACGTCTAATTAGGTATGCTAAACGTAATTATCTGTTCTCTAGATTGCAGTTTGGCTTTTGTAAAGACCTTGACGCATGTGATGCCCCTTTTATAATTTCCAATAATGAATAGAAATCCCATTATTGAAGGCATGAAATTCGTATTATTGGTCTGTCTTTAGAGATGCCTTTAACAGTGTTAATCAAGAAGACCTTGTTTTCAAACTTGAACTGGTGAGAGTAAAGTGGGTTTCTTAACAAATTTGTATTTTTAAGTAATAGATTGCAAATAATAGTTTCTGATGAACTCCACAGTAATTATATAAAGGCGATATCTGAGATTGCTCATTGTAGTGTTCTAGGCCTATTATTTTTATATTATATACCCAAGATATATAGTTTGGCCTTGAAAAGAAACTTGTTGCATATACAGATTATGCTACTTTCTTTGCATCTACTCCATGACCTGAATGTACACTAGTGGCTGTTTAATCCCCTAATAGAGATCTCGCTAAGATTGTTGTGGCCTTGACTTTTTTCAAAAGTCAAGGCCAGTGGCTCCTGAACATCCTGATTTTTTCAATGACAACGTCCCTTTAATCACCCATATATAAAACAAATATGAAACTGTATGCCTGGTTCTTAATTGTAAATCCATTAGGATAAACACATACAGTCAATATATTCTTTAGCTGTAAAATAAATTGGTATATTGAGTCTTTCAGGATTTTTTATGATTAATCTGTTCCGATCAAATTTATTTTTTTCTCCGGCCATCCTGAAGTGTTTTGAATATTAGTCTCAAATCTGGTCTTCAGCTTCTGAATGCCATCTTAATTTGTTGGACAAAACTTGCGGTCTATAAAAACCTCACCCCTAAAGATTTTTCATAATTTTGACCATTCTTTTAATTCAGATCTTCTCAAACGACACCAATTTAGTACTGGGTAAGCAGTTACTTCTAATAGTTCTGCCGTCTCCACCATTAGACTCAATACTACACATTATTCTAGAAGTTTTAATCCAGCTGTGACCAGATTTAGTATAATCGTTGGAACTGCAGAAGTTAAAACTTATTGCAAAGGCTTTTCTGTTGAACCGGTTTAATTAAGTCTCGATGCATAGTATATTTACGACTCATCTATTCAACAATGTTACTGATCTTACTATATATTTTTTTCTTCATTAATTCTTATAGTTCATTCGTTACTTCGCTATTTCATTTCCTCCCCAGGCTGCTTTCCCTTTTGGAGCCCTTGGCCTTGAAACATTTTGTTTTTTTAATTAGGGTTGTACCTTGGCTAGTTATAATATCAATAACACCACAACTCCCATTCCAATCTAAACAGGTTTAACCCTCTATCTAATGGAAGGTTTAGGAAGAAGGTCTTTAAATTCAAGGTCTTTAAATACAACAGTCTTACACAGAAATAGATAAGAATAATTTTCCCTGATGTTACACTAACACAGAACAGAATAGTATATATATATATATATATATATATATATATATATATATATATATATATATATATATATATATATACATATGTCCTAATTCTTGTATGTAGATATGTGTTGTACGTCAAGGTAAATGAAATCTATAATCATGAGAATTCCACAAAAACCTATAACTCAGCATGTTGTTGTAGCAAGATTACATTTTGATAGCAGGGGTATTTAGTTGCCTTTGTGCGCTCAAGTAGACAAGGATCTCACCTGAGAGAGTGTTAGCTGTGTACAGTATAGTGTACTTATGAACCTTTTGAAATAAAGCGAAAAAACCCATGTTCCGATGTCTCGTTATCCATCAACATGGAACATATATATATATATATATATATATATATATATATATATATATATATATATATATATATATATATATATATATATATATATATACACACACATACATATAGTTAAACGGTAGAATATACTAGATCCGTAATAAAAAAAAAACGCTAATTTTATAAAATGACATTGAAAACCCATATGAATGTTCTCCATTTTTCCTTTAATAATTTCTAAAATCGTTTTGGTATGGTGGTACATGGCACAGTCTGGGAATTGGCGCAAGAAGCCTATCCAGTGTCAAATGTTTTTTATAGTAGTTTTCTTTTTACCTGTGAATGGCTTGTATTTCTTTTAATTGTAAATTTCAGAACATCATCTTAACCACGTTTTTAATGGGATTTCTGATTATCTGATCATTCTAATTATTTCTATAAACTATACATTCTTTTCCAACCTCTTTAGTATGTCTCCGTATTTAAGCTATACATTTAATGTATAAGAGTTTCTTCATTATTCTAATATTCAGCATTTCAAATACCTGTAATTTTCATAAATGAAAGAAATCTAAGCTATTTTGATAAAGAAAATTCTAAACTCAGCTTTATAACCCAGTGATATCATATAACAGGGTATCAACCACTAGCTAACTGACTTATTTTTATTGGCTCTTCTTTCTTCAAATGAAAACGGGCATTTCCTGATCCAATCTTTCACTAAAAACCAACTTTTCTGAAAATACGAACTTTTCAAATTACTGTACTTTCGTCTCTTCTTATCCCTATAATCCAAAAATTTTAAATCATTCCAGGTTGTGGTAGCCTATTGGAAACGTCCCTCCCTGTCGATCTGTTGGACTAAGGTCCAAAACCAGCTCAAGCTTGATAGTTTCTTTTTATGGTATCTGTAATGCCACTATCCTAGCCCTCCCTGGACCTAGCTTGGAAGGAGAGCGGGCTTATGATCATATGCATATGTACAGTAGTCAGTCTCTAGGGGATTGTACTACTAGGGCCACATCACTATCCCTTGCCTCTGTCATTCATGAGCTACCTTCAAATCAGTTATTATCCAATCTTATTTTGTTCTGTAGTTCATGTCATTGCTATTTCAGTACGCATTTAAAAGAAATGCGTCAAAGAAAATACACACTCATCATTTCACCGCCGATGTTTTCTCATTCATATCGTCTTTATTTCTTTTTTATTTTCTACCTTCCTGAAGCGGATTTATACAAACATTTTAAACCAATTCCAAGAAACCCTGAATAAAGGGAATGAAACCTGGAACTAATTTCTTCATAAGAATTTCATCGAGTGTCGTAAGATAAACAATATATTCAAGTACCAAGGAATATATGCAGACTATAACAAGTTTAACTATTTCTGCACTACCCTATCAGCCAAAAATCATTTAAAGTAAAACTCTCAATAATAATTCACATATAGTTTATAAAACAATTCATCAAAAGTTCTTATTTCGAATGTACTGCAAAATGAATTCAAAACATATTCCAGACTACCCCTACGTGAAATAGCATGGTATTTCCGGTTATCCATTTGAGTGAAATTTTACTGTAGCTTCGACAAAATTAATTGACAGAAGCCATTCAAATTAATATTACTAAAATATATTTCGTGAAATTTGGAGCTCCCGTATAATAATAAAACTTCTACTCTGCTATTTGAACGCATCAGCTACTTTAACAATAAAAAAAATAAAAAAAATAGATCCACATTGGCCTCCATCGTCGATGTGGTGCTTCAGTTGGATATCTTTCAATTCAGAATACTTTCGATCAGGCAACAAATAATTTTTTTCCTTAAATGTTATGCTGTCTAATTATAATGCTTTACAATATAACTGTAATTTATATTTTTCGAATTGAACTGACATTTTAATCAATGCTTCAAGCATAAACTCTATTTTATTATTTGAATCCAGCTAAATTCGTTCCCTTGAAGGCATTGTTTTTATTTTTCCATCTTTTCATCTTAAGTTATTTCAATTCTTTGGAAGTTTCTATAAACAAAATATCGATTAGTTTTGTTGAATTTGGAATAAAATAAAAAATATAAAAGGAAAACCTAATAAAATATCTTTTTGATGATGATAGGACAATATTAACGAAGTTTAAGACAAGAGGACGCATAAACTTACATAGGAAATAATGCAGTTTTACTTCCAAAGCCTGTATACATTGGTTTGTTTAAACGGAATTTTGTTTCGTCGCGACAAGGGATATATTAGGGAACAAAAGTCCATTAAAATCTAAAGCTATAGAAAATAATAAGAGGACTACCTGAATAAAGGCAAAGTCAAATACTTGTTAAACATCGTAATATAACTAAGATTATTCCACACATCCAGGTAACATAGTCAATCACACTGGCAGTTTACTAGTAATCAGTTTTGATATTATTCTTCAGCTTCAGGGATTTATGAAATGTAGGATCAATGGATAACTTTGACAAATTTTTGCAAATCACATTATATACTTATATACTGATATCAAGGGAACATGAATGCTTCAGCAAAACTAATCATAACAATTCATATCTTACTTTGGAACTTTCTGTAAGTTCCTTGGTTCCATAGCAAAGTCTCGTTATCCAGATCCATTCCTCATTATTCAATTTTCCACTAGATGCATATTATAGTTAGTATTCTAATAAAAGCCACGACTTTATAATCTGTAAATGACGTCGATTGTCGAGAGATCTATCCACATACGGAAACATATTGTACTTCTCCATAGATTACCGATGAATATTAGAGAGCAATGTATCAGAAATTTGGTTTCTCTTGAGCTATTTGAATTAATATGGCCAAGAAAATATTTTTCCTTACCCGAAAACGTAAGTTTACTCATGAAAGTACTCCATTTCATTCCAAGATTTGTGTCTTTTTCCCCTAAAATCAAAAGTCAGTGTGGCAATTGGAAATGTCTACTCTTTCAGAGACCATGATAAAGTTATGGCATAGATGGTAAAAATTTAAATCACAAAAAAGGCATCCTTTATAATTATGTAATTACAAAAAAAGGTTTTTACATCGATGTCAATAATCTTATAACATTGCTAATAACAGCACGGTCAAAATAACTGGATGAAACGACACAATGATTAATTACATCGATGAGTAAAACATGATAATTCCACAAAAAACAATAACTGGCATCAATCACCCATAGAAAATACATGACACTTTTAAAGGATAAACTATTTAGACCTAATCTACGCTCGACGACCAACACATACTACAATCAAGCTACTATAATTTACCGTCTTTAATAAACATGGAATTTTATTCAAAAGAAAAGAAATAATATTTCAGATACCAATATTTACAATATCCAAAGTAAACTCTCAAATTTGGATTTCAAAATAATTCAACCTATCTCATAAAAATGTTTATTCGTATGAGAGAATAAGAGCAATGGACAAACTATGACGAATAACCCAACCACGTTGATGAAGAAAATAACATAATCGATGTCTTACATCTCATTTTATTTTTTTGTTTGGGGGGGGGGGTTCTCTCTCACTCTCTACCCCACATATGACCCAATAAAATCTATTACTTTCCTGAATAAAATTTTTACTCATATCAATAAAGGAATAAAACATATAACGAGGTACTCTTTGAACACTTTATTCTCTATGAGGATTTAATAACTGATTCTCCCTCGAGAGAGAGAGAGAGAGAGAGAGAGAGAGAGAGAGAGAGAGAGAGAGAGAGAGAGAGAGAGAGAGAGAGAGAGAGAGAGAGAGAGTTTTAATGAAACAATTTATAGCGTTTCTCTATTTGCTCTTGTGTAAAAGAACTGAAAAAGTAAATTCATGAAACAGTACGCGATACCAAAGCTATATCCTCTGCTAAGCCTTTCCTAGGTACGCTATGACAAAGAGCATGGAGAATGGCGACAGGAGTGAAAGGCGTAAACTGGATCACGTAAGTTGAATCATTGATTACTTTGCCTTATGTCAGATAACAAAGTTATATTCTAGTCCAGAGAATGATGTGATGGATAGTGTGAGTTGATTGCTCATTTGAAAAAAAAAAAAAAAAAAAAAGTGTTTGTTTTCTTATCAATTTAAACCGAGGATATATAAACATTGCTAGTATACAACGCCTTAAAATAACAAAACATAAATTATTTGTATTCTTTAATATTTTTTTTGTCAGAGACAAAGCACATTAGTCATCAATTTTGAGAGTAATATTTCGATATTAATTTTTTTGAAATGATGAAAAACATACTCCGATTAGTGATATGTTCTACACGGGGCCCGGCACTTTGCAAGCATAATGATTAATACAATTATATACAACTTTGGTGTCATTATTTGTGATGTATCGCATGACGCAATTAAATAATCTTCCTCGTCGATTTTTCTCTTCTTTCAGTATACTTCTCTAGGGTATGTTGACATTGAATGTATGAATTTTATTATCTTATAAATTATGAAAGTTATAATGCACATTCTACCTTTTCAAATTCAAATAAAACTTATCTTAATACTGGCTGGTAAATTCACAGTTAGAATATAATATATCGCTATTGAAATATGAGCTCATGTAACAGTAATACTGTGAAAATGTATATTTTAGAACAAATTAAACTACGAAATAAAAAACAAATATACAGTTGAACTCGATATGAGGACAACAGATGATTGAAATGTTACATATTCTAGACACAATAATCAAATATCAAAGAAATACTTGTTTGGATAGATTCGTCGAATAATATTGCAGAACCTTTGTATCTAATAATTATTGCTATAATACGACTCTGATGTACTTTATTTGGTGTGATTAAGGCTTAAGAAGTATTATGACAATAATAATGGCTCATATGTTAGCAAATATTGCACATGGAGAAAGGGAAAAACACAATAAGAATAAGTGAAAAAACACAATAAGAATAAAATTGTACGACCTCTTAGCATATACGCTTCAAGAAAATCCCTTACTTTTGGTAATTGTATGGCCTAATGGTTATTAAAACACTCAAACAATTTGTACATAATATAAATCATGGTACTCTAGTAAGTGGCCCTGCCATTTGCGAGACATTTTCAGAGAAACCATTTTCGTAATTGATTGGACAATGAACATGATCCAAGCTTTTTCGATGTGATTACAGAGTTGTCTTTTAAATATGTGAAAAGATCGTATATTTCAAAGCGTGACTTATTCAAAATATTTTAGTCGTGTATGTTTTTCTCCAGCAGTGATATGGAAACGCTACATATTCAATCTCTACAAGTAGCATAACTCTTAAAAAAAAAATAAAAAAAAAAAAGATGAGAAATAAAAATAAAAAAGTCTAATGCTTTTTAAGACGAGGGACTCTTGTTGGAATTACATTATTTACTCGCAACATATGACATATGGAGTTAATGATAGGCATATTAGAGACCTGGAACAGTTTGGGAAGGGGTTTATTTCGTCGTAATGTATCATTGTATTTAATAAAACTAAGACTATATATTGAGCTATCTAGCAATGTGCTTCCCACATCATAATTCATTTTACAGTTCAGAGTGTACTGAATTTTTCCATCTGCTTGCCAATATCTCATGACCCTAATATTTCATTGAAAAAACGCACAATTTGTTGCTGTTGGTAAACAGGCTGTCATTCATATGTCATTCAGTGTTTACAAAAATTTAGTTATTAATATTTAAAATCTATATCCTCAAGTACTGAGATACTGTTCTGTCAAGATGTTGAAATTTTCTCGAATCCAAAAATGTTATACGTAGTTTACCAGATAATGGATCAGCGCCCTGTTTGGACGTCTTCCTCAAATTTTACTCTAACAAAATCTTTTTTAGAATCATTAGTATTGATTTCCTTAATAAGTAAAGAGTGCTAATTACTTCGTCAAATTACAAAACAAAAAACTTCGACATTCTAATGACTTGCGTTATTTTCCAGCAATTTCATCTTAGGAAGAATTGTCTTTATTTTACTGTAAGCCAGAGTAACAGTGTTTTTGGTGTTGATATTTGCCTACAAAAATAAACTGTTATAATACTTATAGCTCCACATACACTATAATTAATGTTTTTGACTTGCAATTCTGGTCTTCTACATATATGCCTTTGTTTTAGCATTTACTTTTGTGGCAGTAGCTTTGTAGATCAATGACGCTCTAGGTATATTCTATATGATAATAATAATAATAATAATAATAATAATAATAATAATAATAATAATAATAATAATAATAATAATAATAGTAAGAATTTAATTAGCACTTAAAAATCCCATCTCCTAACGTTCTCAATATCTTAAAACTAAAAAATTCACTTTCTATTGCTATACAGTTTTGAATGTTTTGTCAAATGTTCACATGTAAATATAACAAAGGGGAAAAAAAAACTGAAAATTACTGGATGAAAAATATGTTGTAAGGGACTGAAGGGAATAGAAATCCCCAGATGTAAAGTAAGTCTTATGCGATTTTAAGTGTTGATGGTGTTAGTTACAGCTTAATCTATGCAGTTGAGTTTATTTTGCTTTACAGTTTTCTAATAAATCCTTATCTTTGGGATAGAGATTATAGAACAGTCACCAAATACTCGTAGCATTCCTTCTTCTGACACATTAAACCAGGTTTTCATTTCACTTGAGGAATATCATTACTGTAAGTTTTTGAACAAGAAGTATACAGTATAAAAGCATAAGGAATGGTCATAACTACACTTATTGTTAAACGGGTTCATGCTGATGTAGATAGTTTCTTAATGGTGTGTTCTCCCACAGGTACCTAGTTAAGAATAGAAATGACAATTTGTAGTGGTTCCAGGAATATTGTAGCACGTGTCAATTGTTTAAAAGTTGTTGTAGGCTTTGGAGCATCTCAATAGCATTGTTCATGATTATCATTGGAAGTATTACTGGGAAATGTTGCCATTTAATACAGTACATGATTCGTGTTCAAGGGGGTTAAATTGAGGATATGAGGGACACTCAAACGAACTGGTAAATTGAGGCTGTCCTGGGTATTGTCGATGGCATCTATCATGTCCTGTTTGGCCTGTAGTGTGTTGAGTGCTTCCATATAGTGCCTACTGGTGGTCCCATCGTAAACGTGGTATGGCATCTTTTTGGATAGTCGAAATATAGCCATATCACTGCTAATAGATCATCTGGTCTTTTAATGCTAGCACAAGCTTTTTCATGTTTAAATTTTTGCAACGTTCTTGCTCGAAAGGCGCTGTCACTCAATGTCCAAATTAAAAGGCATCCCTTTAGGCTGATGTGTTTGACAGTAAGCAGAGTAATGAGAAACACGAACTTCACCATTCCTGTTTTCCTGAGGCTAAACTAACTAGTTTAGCTTTTAGATCTCGTGAAATTAAAGGTCTCTTGATGGATCTTGATGCTTATGGAGGTGCACACCTAAAAGGTATTTTTCCTTTGTTTTTTTATATAAACTGCGGATTTCTTAGCTCCAAAATTATCTGTTATTTTGCACAAGTTAGCAAGAAGAGGAGCTTATAGCACTTGGAGAATTGGTAATGTTACTCCATTATGTAAATGTGTATGTGGTAGCTCAAGTCCAACTGATTACTGCTCAATTTCCATAACTCCATATTATCTAAAGTTTTTGAACGTCTTTTGGCAAACGTCTTAATAGGTTTGCTGAAGGGAATCATCTGTTTCCTAGTTTACAATTTGGTTTTAGTAAATGCCTTGGAACATGTAATGACTTTCTTACAATTTCCAATGCTGTATGGAAATCCCTTGATTGTGATCAGGAAATTTGCATGATTGGCCTTGATTTTAGCGCTGCCTTTGACCGTGTTAATCATGAGGCCATTATTTTCAAACTCAAACAACTGGGAGTGGGTGGGTCGTTTTTTAGCCTCATTATAACATTTTTAAGTAATAGATCGCAAAGACTTGTTGATGGGCACCATAGTGAGCATAGGAATGAGATATCTGATGTTCCTCAAGGTAGTGTTCTTGGCCCATTACTTTTCATACTGTATACACATGACATGTGGTTTAGCCTAGGAAACAAGCATGTTGCATATGCAGATGCTGCTACTCTCTTTGCATCAATTCCATCTCTTGAATATAGATCTGGGGTTGCTGAATCCCTTAATAGAGATTTAGCTAAAATTAGTGCATGGTAAAGTATGATTGTAAGTAGGTCAAGGAGAGTGGCTTTTCAACATCCAGATCTCAGCATTGATAATGTTCCTTTAACTTTGTATGACTCTTCAAAAATTTTAGGTGTGATTCTCGACTGCAAATTTACTTTTGAGAAACACATTATGTCTTTGTCATCTTCAATTGCACGAAACATTGGCTTGTTGAGAAAGTCTTTCAAGATTTTCGGTGATCAATCTATTCGGAATAAGTGTTTTAATTCTTTCATTCTACTTGGTTTCGAGTATCGTTCTCCTGTCTGGTCTTTAGCTGCTGATTCTCGTCTTAATTTGTTGGACATTAACTTACGGTCTATTAAATTTCTTATTCCTGATCTAGATATTAATCTCTGGCACCGTCGTTCAATTACTTCATTATGCATGTTGCATATGATTTTTTATAATCCTGACCATCCTTTACATTCAGATCTTCCGGGACAGTCCCATCCTGTTCGCAATACTAGGCATGCAGGTGCTTCTTATAGTCAGGACTTCTCCATCATGAGGCTCAATAATACAAATATTTTTTTTTAATTGTTTCTTACTTCTTATATCGTTTATACATATCCTTATTACCTTTCCTCACTGGTTTATAGCATCTCGCTTTTCCAATTAGGGTTGTAGCTTAGCTAGTATTAATAATTATAATATAAAAACTTGATTGTTTAAAAAAGTTTAGTTGCATTCACCTCGCCTCTTTGTTATCACCTAACAGGCGCCATGTACACTGTAATAGAAGGGAAGGTGGTACAATATCCTTTTCAACATCCCAATAATTTTGATCTTACTGTTGTAAAGACATAAAAACTCACAATAAGTACAGAGCATAATTGAAAAAAAAAATATTAATAAAGACCAGATATAATGGGGAACCTCACTCTTAGGTAATTAAATATAAGATATATAGAGCATCCAAGGGTACATCACAAGACTGAATGAAGTAATAATACACAGTTCGCTTTTTGCAATGAATGTGTGGCGTGTGTATGTTTAAAGACGATATAGTAATCAAATTGTACATAACTTTTTGCAGGAATCGACTTGAAATGGTTTATTTGATAAAAATATAATTTAATCATTTCCTGTCAAGCGAGTTTATTCGGTGTACATTATATTTAATACAAATTTAATCAACTCTATATTGTGATGTCAAATGCTTGGTTTCCTTTGTTCAAGAGTGTGATTGAATGATACAGTGGCAGAATACTTAATTGTATTTCTTCATTACGTTGATTTAATCTCCTGATTATGTGCTTTACTAGTTTCATATATACATTTTACTATTTATCCTCGTCTTTTGATTATTTCTTCCTCTACACAATATCTGTATCATTTATTATTCACATTGGATGGCCTGATGAGTCGTTTCCAATGTATATATATTAAGAAGCGATTTAATTTTCTGAAATCTTGTTTAAATAACTCCATAATTTAATTTTTAATGACGTCTCTATGCACAAATAGAATAAGGGTCGTGTGTTAATGATTATTAAATCCTACAAATATCCTCATAAAAGACATAATAACTTGTCTGTATATTCTATTCATCAAGATTTGAAGGCTTGATCGTAATTGATGAATTTTCCAACATATCGCAACTGTTCCATCTAACTCTCAAATAACATCTATTCGTCTCACTCTTTTTTTTATGAGTATCAGGATATTCAGATTTATATGAGCATACGTGAGCTATCTGTTTTACTCATTTAAAGCTTATCTCGACAGCTTTTTACGACAGCTAATCTAACGAATTTTATATCACTCTTGTTTATTAGTGTTAAAATACTGATACACGTGATATCTAACTCCCCTGTCTATCAATCTTTTATTCAGAAATATATATTTAGAAGTAGTCTTTAATTTCCTGGTACTTACTTTATTGTATATAACGTGCTTCCTTTGCTTTAAAAACCTTCGTCCTTTATACTGCTATAAAATTTATGTTCTATAGGAACCCGAGTTTTTAATCACTTAAAAGTAATCGGTGACCTGCAAGTTGAATTTTAATATGATGATAATATAATTTTCATTACCTTTTTCACTAAAAACAAACACATATATATGCATACATACATACGTACATACAAATTATATATACATATATATATATATATATATATATATATATATATATATATATATATATATATATATATATATATATATATATATATATATATATATATATAGATTTTTCTCCTAACAGAGGTGGCTCCAGAGAAAAAAATAGCCCAAGCAGCCTTGCGGTGGCCTCTGAAGCATTCACTCTTCATCTGTTGTGCCACGGATGGGCCATGAGCAGCATGTCATTAATAGTGACTGATTCATGCACCACATATACAACGCAAATAGATAATATCAGCCGCTGAAACCTTTTTTACATTTGCATTCGACATCAAAAATTTATTACCCATTATGCTTCACTATAATACCAGGGACTCTCCTACCTACATATCACAAGGTTTATTCAAATTATAAAACTTTCAATCATTCCCAACAGAGCCTCTACTGATAAGCTTTAATTAGGGCCACATATGTCATATACAGGTATTCCCTTTATTTTCACACTCTTTGCATTATTTTTCAAACTAAACACTCCATCGACGCAAACTCTCCCTAATCTAAACCTACACTATGATTCTGCTCTCATTTCTTTCTTTTTTTCACTTTATTTTGTTTCTAGAGCAAAATCCCACAAAATTCCTTTGCTAACATCCTTATAACTTTAAGCACCTATAATTCTTACAATTGCCTTTACTTCTATACAATAAAATAATTATTCCTAATATGCATTCCTTGGCGACTTCCCTCATCCACATTGATGTTACAAACTCTGAACAAACAATCAATAACACTATCAAAGGCTCCAACAAGAAAAAATAGCCCCGTGAGGAAAGGAAATAAGCAAATAAATAAACTATATGAGAATTAAAGAACAATTAAAATATGATATTTCAAGACCAGTAACAACATTAAAACAGATTGTGACGGGATGTTGCAACAACAATCCCCGCATCCTTGATCACACTAAAATACAATTGTCTCCGCAATACAAACTTTCCCCTAACGTTATCATAAACTGGACTCTTAGACAAAATGGACAAAAAACAAAACATAACCTTAATACTATATTTCTTACAAACTAAAACGCTAACATAAACCATCTACAATAAAAAAAATCACACTTAAAACTAATAAAAAAGTTGACACTAAATATATAATAACCAAAACACCATTCATATAAACCAAAAAAACCCTAACAAACTTAAAATTACACCGCACACCAACACCAAAATTTGTATGTTTATATATTATTTGTTAACACCAACACAATCTTCCCCACTGCCAACTGTCTTTTGTAGCTCTGTGTTTAACAGTCCACTGGGTGGCAATTTACCACAACTACTTCCCTGATTGGGGTCGTGGTTATTATCATCATCATCATCATCATCATCAACAGCAATCGGAATTTCATTCAGTCCTGGTCATCAACAATTATGTAATTCAGAGTAGCCGTATCAACTTTCTTATCATTAGCCAGGTCATCAACAATCAATTCCAGGTAAAAAAAAATCTCTCCAAAGGAGAAATTACAACTGTCAAAATAAAAAACACTTCCACGCTGGTAATAAATAATAATAATAAAATTCCACCATTCACGCCTGCCTTTAGCTGCAGTCAAATAAAAAAGCCATTCACCACTGTTGTAACCTAACTAAAAACATAAACAAACAATCTCATTTATACCAACAGTCTTTCTCACAACAAGCAATCAATACACTAATTACCTCTCGCTCGCTGACACTCTCTCTCTCCCCTCTCTCTCTCTCTCTCTCTCTCTCTCTCTCTCTCTCTCTCTCTCTCTCTCTCTCTCTCTCTCTCTCTCTCTCTCTCTCTCTGGATTTGGCAAACAAAAAATAAATAAAAATGAAACAAAAATCAATCATCCACAAGATCATTCATATATAAACTATAAAAAGATGCTTATGTCAGCCTGTTCAACATAAAAACAATTGCTGCAAGTTAGAACTTTTGAAGCTCTACCAGATTAGTAGGATCATTCCACTTCTTAGTCACAGCTGGAATAAAGTTTCTAGAATACTGTGTAGTATTGAGCCTCATGATGGAGAAAGTCTGACTACTAGAATTAACTGCATACCTAGTATTACGAACAGCATGGTACTGTCCGGGAAGATCTGAATGTAAAGGATGGTCAGAATTATGGAAAACCTTATGCAACATGCATAACAAACTACTCGAACGACGGTGCCTGAGATTGATATATAGATCAGGAATAAAAAAACTAATAAAAAGCAAGTACCTGTCAAACAAATTAAGATGTGAATCAGCAGCTGAAGACCATACAGGAGAACAATACTAGAAACGAAGTAGAATGAAAGAATTTAAAACACTTATTTAGAAAAGATTAATCACCGAATATTTACAAGACTTTCTCAATAAGCCAATGTTTTTGTGCAATTGAAGAAGACAGACCTAATGTCTTTCTCCAATGTAAATTCCCTGTCGGTTATAACATCTAAAATTTTAAAAGAGTCATACAGAGTTAAAGAAACATTATCAATGCTGATATCCGGATGTTGACGGGCAACTGTCCTTGACCACGCACTAATTTTATCGACATCTCTCTCAAAGGATTCAGCAACCCCAGATCTATATTAAGGAGAATGAACTGTTGCAAGGAGTAGCATCATCTGCATATGCAACAAGCTTGTTTTCTAGGCCAAACCACTATCATGTGTAGATACTATGAAAAGTAATTGGCAAAGAACACTACCATGAGGATCACCAGGTAGCTCCTCTTCTTGGTAACTTGCGCAAAATAAGGATAGCATTGGAGCTATGAAATGTGCAGTCTTTATGAAAAAAAAACAAAGAAAAAGGTAAATGGGTATTTAATTAAGCTACTGCTGTCTCTTAATTTTTACAGGGCTAACTACTGGTCCTTTTCTGTCGTGGGATAGTTCATAAATAATTTCTTTCGTCTTCTTTGGTAGAGCAATGCCTTTCTCCTCCAACATTACCAAGTAAAACAAAATCTTATTTTCCTATTTTAATGTCCGAAACCTTGAAATATGTTACTGTATGCTGGCAAATGGTCCTTAGATGAGCAAGCACGAACTTCTTTTGAATAGTGAAAAGCTTACTTCCTCTCCACCCATTCCTTTCAATCCAATTTACAGTGTAAATATTTCTCATGTATTAAGCAACACCAAATTTCTATGTTCACAGACGTCGACAACGTAAAATATTTGTGTTCATTAACTATCGTGTTTTTAAGTTAGACATGCGATGGTCAGCTCTACAAGTCGCACTCATATTCATTCGTCGAACAAGTTTTATAGCATATCTGTAAAATTTTGTATTTACACCAAAAGTCAATGTGCTGTATTTTTTTTTTTTGAGGGTGGTCATCATTTAAATCTATCATCAAAAAATTAGGCCAGTGTTATTCTTTTATTTTTTTTTTTGGGGGGGGGGTTCAAAAATTCTTTGGTTTGAACTTTGTACTCGAAAAAACTACATTACATTTTGTAATGGCAAATTGAAAATTATCACAATTTTCAGTATTATAACTTTTAAGGTTTTTTTTTCTAAATTTTGTTAGCGGGATGAACAGATTGTCAGTGCCTCATAAGATAAAAAATGTTATCGTCTCTTATTGGTAAAACACAATTTTGGGACTTGGTTGGTTAGGCTGGAATATATAAACTTCTGCGTGTCACGATACGATAAATGTCCACTCAGTCTGTTTGTGCTACTTCAAATTGATAGGCTGTATAGGCATTGTTCAAAGGGTTACTTAGGTAGTAAATTGGCTGCAATTTTCACATGTAATTGATTGAATCACGGCCATAACAACTCATGAAACAATAGTAACCTTTGTTGTCAGCATGAAATTTCATGAATGTGAATAATATTTTTGCACCAGTTTATATTTAGCTCGTTGCCGGTTTTATTTTCTAGATTTCATTCATGTTGATAAATTTTCCCTCATTTCTTTTAAGATTATTTCACATTGTGTTGATTTTTTTCTTCCATGCTGATATCCAAAACTTATTATTGTATGCACTTGCAATGCAGTACTCTATTCTGCTTTCTCTTTCTCTCGAGCTACCTCTCTTGTTATGTAGGTATGCAAGCATTCATTTTTACTTACCTTGTTACTTTTTTTACCCTGTTGCTATTTTTCCTGTCGCTAGGAGTTTTATACATTTGTTGCAGTTGCTACCCTTCTACAAGCAAAGCCAGCTTTTGTATATGTTATCTTGTTCAATTTGATGAAACAAACTCATTGAAAATTAAAAAATATCTATAACATTACTAATGAGAAGAGTGGATAAATTTCATGCTTGGCACTTTGTTACACAAGATGAAAAACACCAAAAGCATTTTAAAGATTGGCATATCAATTCTTTTTCTTTTTAGTTTATAAATAACGTTAAAGATCAGTTACTTGGGTACCGATAAGTTGACACAGTATTCCTTAAAGAAATACCTTTCCCAAAAACTTCGCAGAACATGAGTCGATATAAAAAATGTCTTTATATGTACGATATACTTTAACGAATTCTATTGATACTGGATACATCATCTCAAAGAAACCTTAATAAGCATTTGAACCAAGTATTTGAACAAAAGAAAGGCGGCTTTTGAAGACCACAAACTCGAGCGTTCCAACGAGTACTTGTTATAGATTAATCAGGCTCTATGGTATCCGAGAAATGTGTTCCAAGAGCAACGTGTACCTTGCTGATAACTGGTCTAGATACTCCTTGAGACCACAACTGAAAGTCAGTGATGAGTATTTTATGTATGATGCCGACAGAATAGAAGACTTATAGATTTACAGCAAAACTGGGAGAAATACATACATTTCAGACGGGGCAATAAAGTATTAATAAGAATATGTGAATAAATAAATATCAAAATGAATAGATCAGGTAAAAATCACAAATAAATAAAGAAAACTTATACAGAAATAGTACAGAACTGGAAAGATAATTACTATATTCCAAGTATGATTAAGTGCGTGGTTATAACGGTATGAAAATCTAATTCACAATTATGCAAGAATGAATAACGAAACAATTTCAATTCACAATAATCATTATACATGGTATTGCTATAATTATGGAGAAGGTTTATTAATAAGTTTAGAATGAAATAACCCCAGGAAAAACGAGGAATCTTGATAATGTCTGCAATTACTATCAAACTGGAGATTAAAAGCTTCATTTGAGGGGAAATAGAACGAAGGGGATTTCACTGAAAGAGAAATAAAATCGTCAATTACAATCAGATTCTGAACACCTGAAATCCTAAAGAGAATAGAGAGGCATTGCTTAATACCTTTACATTTAAATTTTAAGAGACATTATTTATGACATGTCAGTTAGTGAACCTTTGACATTTATTCATATCGGTTATTCACGCAAAGGTGGCAAAAGATTGTTATTCTAAATACCAGAATAATTCAGAAACAATTGGCTGCCAGGCGTAGGAAGGTAGTTGAAACGGACGTCATTCATGAAATAATACTTTTGATAACACTAAATCTTTTAATCAAGAAAAGACGCAATCATTAAATAGATTTTTACGGCCCGATTTACAAACGAATAAAGCTGAAGACTTACATTATACTTCTATGGATCTTTTGTTTTCTTGTGCACAGAAACCTGGCCTGCTTACAACTGACCACAGCCGGGATGAAGGCATAGAAGCAGAACCGTATTTGCAAGAAATGAGCATTAGTCTTTCACAAACCTGGCGACTGAAAATAATTTGAAACATGCTGTGAAACATTGCATTACCTGACAACTTGCTATCTTAACTTTAGGACGATTCGCGTGGTGGCAACTGCCTTTATCTTCTTAATCTCTCATGTTATATTTAACTCCTACTTTAATTGTTTCGTAAATTTTATTATAGTATTGTCATTCTTTTAGTTTACTTTTGAAGAGTCACTGGGAAAAGTGCGAACGTTCCTTACTTTAAATTTACAACTAGATATAACAATGACAATAATTACATGAGATTTTTATATTCGTTGTGGTGTTTTCTTCAATTTTTACTCTAAAACGATATACTGTAAAACTGTTTCTCAGTGTATCGTTCAGTACATTTTATTACAATACAATATATACGAGCACATAACCTTCGAATCGATGTAAACAATAACTTATTCTTAGGGGAATTGAATTGTCTTCAAATTAATCAACAGAAAGATGCTTTATCCACGCGACTGCAGAAGACATAAAAGGAGAGAAACCAGATGTGCAGCTGCGTATGCACAATTTCATAATGGTGACCACTGTAACCTTGACGGTAGTTTCCTTAGTGATTTCAACAATGTCCACTACATAGCACGTCAACGTTTTATCCACATTCTAGCAAATGGCATAAAAGGAGAGGACCTACAAATGCAATTGCGCGCGCGGATATTCATAGCGCGTACCTATGTACGCTAAATTATGTTTTCACCCACTAAGTGACCCAACAGCAGTGAGTGGACCTTTCTAATTTCCTTCCCAAATAGGGTTCAAAGTGACGTGTGTATTTAAATTAGGCAATATCTACAGAAAATGCATATCAACGAGAATTATTGGCTTGCTAATCTAGTGAATGTAAGTTGAAATTCATATAGAAGATATTTGTTTATAATACTATTTTCAGATGCACTGCTTTTAAGGTATACATGACCTCAGCCCCATTAAGCAGGAGAATGAGAGGAATTTACTTGTTGCTGGCAGTGAGGGGAGGGAGTGAAACCCGAGTTAAGTGTTACCTGCCATGAATTCACGGATATGTATATCTGGTTCCTCTTCCTTTAATCCCTCTGCAGATAAAGCATCCACCTGCTATTACAGTGGGAGGCGATTCCAAATCGAAAAAGAAGGAAATAATTGTTCACAAATTATGATAATAGTTATTATACTGATATCAGTGAGAAATAAAATCTCAATCTACCGACAGATGATTGGATTTCTCTTCCTCAGAATCTCATCAAACCAAGAGTAATACACCTAATCTAAGTAGATGCATGCTTAACAGCTTGAGCCTTGCTGCAAATAACCTTGCTTTTAGTATCAATATCATTAATAGTCTTTGATATTATGATAAGAGGATGACAAAGTAAAATAAAAGCGACGCCTCTTAGGATCCATTACCACGCATTAAAGACCAAGAGCATTTGCCTCTAACATAATAGAATAAAAATTCATAAAAATTTATATTAGTCAGATGTTCATGTATTACATTTTGTTCAACATTAAACGCTAAAATAAAATTTCCGACAGTTAAGAAACACTAAGTATAAAGACTATGCGAAATTATAGAGGAAGTATTTTTCAATCCAATATTGTATCATAGATCACAACTTTTTATG
>NC_090748.1:72595516-72605516 GCF_036898095.1 Palaemon carinicauda
TAATTAAACAAATGCATCCTGCTTATTCTTGCGAACAAATAAAAAGTAAAGGATGGGAGCCCAAAAGAACAGTCTCGAAATGGAGCATTAGAAAAAAAATAATGAATTATCTTTAACAAAAGAGTGATGAGTAGACACCATAGGTGTCCTTGAGAACAATGTGAAACAATATCTACATAAGTGCACGGTGGTTGTTGGGTACTAACGGAGAGGCGAGGCAAATGCAAGTAAAATTTACTCAGCAGATGTCAAGCTTATATACATGCAGTTGAGAGCAAGAATGTCACAACAATTCAAAAAATATTGAACATGCCATGGAAAGCTTCAATAGGTTATTCCATTATCAGTACCGAGAGAGCAAGAGATGAAAAAAAAATGCAATAGCATAACATTGTATGAGCATGTATGAAATGCGTGCGGTACAGACTACTCAAGCAGTTTAGCAACGAGATCTCCATTAATGCAGTTAGTAGAAGACAAAATATTGTTACATTTATGGCAAATGCCACCAAAATTCTCCAAGATTTTTTTTTTTTTAGCAAGAACATTCAGATAAGATGGTCAAAGCTAGAGTAATCGGTGCACCTGCTGAACTCATTGAATTAGATATTAAGAGAATTCACTATTCAAAGTCAACATATCCTTCAAGCCTACAGATGTCCACTCTAGAACAGGTTCTGCTATTTATCCCAGGATCTTACACCTGCTCCTACATACTTTGTCAGTGAATAAAAGAAAAACGTTTTTATAGAACATGCAATTATGCAGGCTACAAGTCCAAGATAAATACTTTCTCTTGTTCAAACGAATACGGAGCTTAAAATGGAGCCTCAATTACTCTTTTGGAGGTTGGTGATTGTTTTAATTAACACTGGATGAACAACTATTTCAAGCTCTGGAGTGTAAACTTAATGAATATCTACCAGCATTCTTTGAAACAAGAAATGTATTTTTCTCTGTAAAGAAACCACATTTGGCTAAGTCAATAAGGGATGTAATGATTACAGTGTGTTTGTTCTATATAAAGGTGCTTTGATAAAGAAAAACTTGGGACAGTGAAAAAACCTTCAATACAATTGCACCGTGTTACTCCGACTACATTACAGACAAGTATGACCTATTCACATTACTTGTATTTGACGAATACAGTAACACTCCTTCAACCAGATAGTATGCATAAAAGGAATTGATGACCTGGAAGAACGGTGACATTTACTGGGTAGATGGTCCTTAAAGTGAAGAATCAAGATTTTCTATGAAATTCGGAAAACAGGCTACGATTCATCAACCTCCATGCAGAAAAACTACAGGCAGATGGAGCGAAGGTTCAAAATCCATTAGGTGATGTAGACCGCTTGAGTGTTCATACGCCTATTGATATTTCACAAAAGGTTTCTACCTTACTGGTTGGGGATGGCACTCCTTGATTGCACTTCTTAGCCCCATGCAAAAGATGCTGATCTGTAGTTCATGCTAGAACCTAAAGGGGCAGCATCGAATTGCTATAAGTACTTTAACGTTATAAAGGCTAGGCAGTTTCTTGGAGATACTGTACCACACAATATTCTCTGTCATGCCATTTTTGGAAGTGATACATTTTCGGAGAGCAAATCTGTCACACAGATATTGACGAAGGAAGATTTAAATTTCCAAGACTAGGCAGAGGAGTTCTACAACTCGAACTCTACAAAAAATGATGTTGTAGAAGCTGATGAAAAGACATTGATTTGCATCTTAAAGGGGACCAGAAATTATATTTTGAATGATATTTGATTGAATAAGTTTACAAGTATGAACTCTGTCCAGCCTCTGAGGATTCCACCAACATCAACAACTGTTAAGTTTTACAGTCATGGATTGCGCTACCAGGTCCAAGGGGGGAAGGGCAGTTCTCGTAATCAAGAGGGGTGAAGCTATAAGTTTGTGACTGAAGACTTGTTCCACTTCAGACTGCAAAGGACGCTGCTCCCAAGTAACAATTATAACTTATCAGGTCCCAATGTAAGACTGATTGCAGCATATTAAAGGTCAAGGTCATGATTGCCCCATGGCGAGCTCAGAATGTATGGAAAATTGTTCTAATGTTTTACCAAATGAAGACAGTGGGGAATCTCGCACAGATTAAGCTTTTATTAGCCACAAGAAAGGTGGTAGTTTCCGTTTTATCAATTTAATAGAGATTTAATGATTTTGGGGGTATTCTATTACTTTACATTTTTTTACATCATTCCTAAGCATTTTAATATGAGAGGAGATGTATATTACTTTAGAGTATAAAAAACAGTGTCACCTTTAAGTTTGCTATTATATCGGAAAGAGTAACTCCAAAACCCATCAATGCATATAAAATATGTTAATACAGCGTGAAAACTGCCAAACATATAGAAATGAATTATTTTGCCTATGTGATCAAAAGGCGCGGAATCCAAAAAACCATGATTCATTAAATATTGCAATTTCCCCTGTGTCAAACCATATCATTATTGGACTACATCATTTTAATAAATAGCTGCAAACCCATCGCTACGAAATTGCCCAAATTTCATTATTAGTTGCACATATCAGTTACACGGTGACATTTCTTTTAAAACTAAATTTATATGATATAAAGCACGTGAGAGCTAATTTTCCGTCGAGAAATATGCCGTAGTGAACTTCCATGAATTCCAGAATATTGCAAAGCCTTCAAACCAATATCATGTATATGGTTTTAGGTTCATGGGCCTTCCTAGCAGAAAAATATTTTGAGCTTATCAGAGAAATACTAGCAAAACACCAATAAACTACAAATTCAATAAATTCTATTATTTTGAACCTGTAATTACTATGATATTTCCAAGATGAAAACAAATGACACGTTTACGATGTCCTCTATCATGCATAAGCAAAAATATAAATGAACATACCTTTAACATTGCACAAGATGAACCAAGCAAGGGGCTCTAATTTAGAGGCTCTTGGGATGGCTTCAGTTACCAGGAAAATTCTGAAAGGATAAAAAAAAGGTTTTAGTACTGTGTGTTTGAAGACAGAATCAGATGGTCTTGATTTTATGAAAATGAAAATTATCGATTCCACCATAGTATTATTTATATTAAATTAGCCCAAATTTAGAAACATCCTAAAATAAGAGGTAAATCACGTTTCTGTCAAACTAGTCATTGAGTAACTTAGGGAAACTCGCCCAGGAATTCTATATCATTTCTTCAAGACAAGCACAAAAGAACGTTTACTCCGTAGAAATCAAAGCCTCCAGGTACCCTGTAAGAGTGTTTGAATTAACAAAGCCTTTATTCTTTTCGATTTTCCAACATTCACCTAAAAGGTTTCTTCATATTTATGACCTCAAAAGACCAAATATGCAACGTGATAGGAAATATAACAAAACCAGAGTATCCTTGTGCCTCCTTGCCTTCAAAGTGATGCTACTTGGTGAGGAATAGTGATAAGATTCCGGCCTCTGAGACGTTACGTAGCTTCTCCTGGGCCGTGCTAAGGTAATTCAATCTATATAAGCTTACTGCACTAACTGTATCTTCATGTCAGGGGTGAGAGACACTTGCTTAGGAATCGATAATAGCAAGTCAAAATTACTGATACTGTTTCACACGGTCAATGCTTGATATTCAACAATTGATCTTGTCCGCTTTGTAAGGCTATACTGTAATTATTACTCTAAAAGCTGTAATTAATAAACATATTATGCTAATATTTAAACTTAATCGATTTTCAATATTCATTTTATCGTGTATCTCACTTTTGTTTTCAGACTTGTATGAAATTTTAATAGTTGCCCCTAGAATTCTATCAATATTTTTTGCTTATCCGATTTCGTTCCAACTTTACTATCTTATAAATTTCTTTTGTACTGGCAATCTACAAAACCAAAATATAAAAAATCCTAATTTATTATCTTCAAATACTTTCCTAAAGTCCTGCGTTAGACTACTGTCCTTTTGTCTCATCTTTTCATCATTACTTTCTATAATTTCCTCTTTTAATTTCCGTGTCGAGACCGAACACACGTCAAAAGCTTACCGAGAAAAGGGTGACAAAGATTTCCTCATAAAAGAGAGAGAGAGAGAAAAAAAAAGACTTTGTGAAATGAGCCGTCTATTCTCATTAGAATTTCTGGTTTGATCATAATTAATGAGTTTTCCGGTGAAATCACAACTGTTCCCTCTGCCCCACAACTAACGAATATTAGTTTCATTTTGCTCATAATGACTATCAGCACATTCGGGTTCACAAAAGCATTCGTTTTATCACAATCTATTTTGCATCTGTTCTTTTCGTTTATGTCAGCGTAATGTTGTTAGTTTTCGTATCACTAAAAGCGCGATGAGACAGTCAGTAGTCAAAACTGCAGGAAAAGGCAAAAATTCTAGACGTAAAAGTAATAAATCTAAAGACCTTTTGACGCCTGGAATTCCAAGTCAGCCATGAAGGGAATCGAACCCTGATCAAACTTAGACACTAACGATGACCATTACACCTCCCTTCCCGCATCCTATAAAATCGTTTTGAAAAGTTTGAAGATTCGCTTTCCAGTTTTATTGCCTAATAACTAAGGACTGGTTATTTCCTTGGAGCTTTCGATAGTTATGGGGAAGACCATGTTTTATTATTTGTCATTTGCAAGTTAGCTACATTTCTATTACGAATTCATCTTCATATTTATAAACTTTCCAATATTCACCTTTACCCATCTTACATTATAAATGTTTTCCCTTAGCTTCATACATATTGGTGACAGTTTTCTTTTCTAATTCTTGGTCCTAGGCAGTGAAGCCTGGTGTTTACTTTGTTGCTGCATTCTGGAAAGTCTTCCATACAAGACAATTTAGTGGCAAGAACTGCTTTTTGATTCAATCAATGTGCGACAGGGAGAATTTCGTGGATTGAACCAATCGGGGACAGAGAGAGAGAGAGAGAGAGAGAGAGAGAGAGAGAGAGAGAGAGAGAGAGAGAGATCTGATAACCTTACTTAACATAGTTCTTTATCATAGGTGCCATGATGTTACCCAACTTTTTATTTCGTTCTTCAGGAAATGGAGGATTGTGTAGCCAAGGAGAACATCATTATACGAAACAGACACAATAATTGTACCCTGTCTGCGATTCTTATAAGCTTAATCGAAAGTTTGTGTACTGAAATAATTCAGTTAAAGTGCCCCTACGTAATATGAAGATATATCAATTACATTTATGCATTGAGTGAAGTGTTTGTATTCAAAATAAATGATACATGGTTATGAATATATGCATTTTGAATATATGGATTTAGTTTTAACACCGAAAGTGGTTTACTAGAATTTCTGACTTGATAAAGAATTCAAATATCCGTATATGTACTTGCATATTCCTATCAACACTTTATACTAATTGCAGAATCGAGATGATGATTAAGCTGTTCTACATATGGTCAAAGATTTATTCTCAAGTTATTCACAGAAGATAATGGTCATATTTGTACGCCAAATCATAAATATTAATTCTATTATTGATTTATTATATATTATTTTAAACATAGTAAGTAAAAAGTTAAATAAAACAAGATTTTATACTGCATTATTTTGTGAAGTATACCTACATATAAAACAACATAAAATCAATTGAAATTAAAATGAATAAAAATCAGAAATTTTAAATCTAATCAACATTTCCTTATAATCACATATACCGGCAATCTATCAAAGTTCATTTCCACATTTGAAAAATGAATAAGACTGATTCCTCCCTGGTCTATTAGTCTCAGTATGAAGATGACTAGTCTGTTGCCAGGGGGACAAAACATTATCAATGGCGCTCGATAGCAGCCGCTCACAGAGCATAGTTATGCCAGCGCAGGCAGAATTAGCCGATGTTCGTTTTCCTAATGGGAAATATAAATTGTTCTAGACAACTGAAATTGAGCTATTTTGCACCAGAACCTTCATCAACGTGTCTCTGCAAGATTTGTTGAAGAAGAATGAGCAAAGTCCTGTTCATAATTGTATTCCTGACGTCTGCTTTTTGAATATCTGAAAACAGATTTTGTTTGGTTAAATCCGAAAAAGAAATCACCTTTTAAAAGCGATGCCCGGTATAAGGTTTCCTGATTTCACACACTCACACACACACATAATATATATATCTATATATATATATATATATATATATATATATATATATATATATATATACATACATACAAACACACACATATACAGTATATAATATATATATATATATATATATAATATATATATATATATATATATTTATATATATAATATATATATACAGTATATATATATTATATATATACATATTATATATATATTATATATATATATATATATATATATATATATATATTAGACAATTATAAAGAAATATACAATGATAATAATGTAAGTTTCATTTCTCTATTTTAAAGAAAGTCACTCTGACCATTGTAAAAAGAAGGGATTTCAGTCCCTATCTCAAAACATAACAGTCAGCCATTTCCATAGGAAAGTACCAGCTAATTGTAATAGATAACACGATAATAATTTTCGCCTTCCTTATTCGTGTTACGCATTCTTTCTATAGATGAAACAGAGAGAGAGAGAGAGAGAGAGAGAGAGAGAGAGAGAGAGAGAGAGAGAGAGAGAGAGAGAGAGAGAGAGAGAGAGAATATGCCGCTAAGATTTATCAAAAATCATAGATATTTATTTTTTCCATGGAAGAATAGCTAGTAATAAAGACCATTTAAAGTTGAAACGCTCACTTTGTTGTTTACTTAAAGCAAGAAATAATACCGGATATTTTGTTAATTATATATGCTTTGTGACGGGACCGGAGGAGGCATTAAGCAAAGATGAAGACAATTCCCATAAAATTATGTTTTGAGACAAAGCAAACCTCCATCTAAGGGGTCACAGAAGGGTAACTATTCCATATTTACATTCAATGGTTTTTCTCAATACGGTTGACAGTGACATACAAATAAATAACATGAACAATATAAAGATAATGGAGTTAAAACTAGGTTATTACATTCAACGACGTTATGACGTGTAGTCCGATAACAGTTGAAGTATTAAAGGAAACATGGATAGGGCGTCCTTCTTTATTTGTATGTGGCCAACATGGTAAAACAAACTAATTCACTTAGTACAGATATGATGATAAGCATAAAAATATCACTAGCCAGAAAAGAGTTGGCCACAAGTGTCACAAACATTAAGCAAAACTAGATCGAAAAGTTGCGAGGATGTGAACAATATTTCTCAGGAATGGGGAAAATAAGTTAACTATGCAAAGCTTCATATAGAATATCTAAAAGAATACAATGGAAGTGTAACTGAGGATTACCAAGTTATTTACACAAGTTGAGATATAGTACATACAACTGTCATTCATGAGCAGCAAGCAACGAAGATAATATAACGGATATTTTTCGTTATTTTACCTTTTCAATAATTCTAAAGACAGAATTAGCTACACATATCATCGCGCATTGATGTAATAAATATATAATGAAAACTGGCCAAACCCTATTCATGAATAAAAACAAGTCCATCTCAGCCCCCAGTCTATAGAGGCAATTGAACAACTGTCCAAGATGGCGGGGAGATACGTCTCACTGCAAAGGGTACTAAAAATCTCTGCACTAGAACAGCCCATATTTGGTAATTGAACCTTGAAACAAGCAATTTGAGAATTCAGTCTGAGGAAGAAGATCTTGCTGTGTTGCTAGAAATAAATAAATTGGGATACGTCATTAGGTGAAATTAGAACTGGGTTAACTAAAATAGAGTTAAAAAGAGGGCCATATATCTTGCGCCATAGGACATGAAAGAAACAAAGAAAATAAAGTAGGTTTTCTTAGAAAAAAAAAAAACTCTTGCAGGTAACATAGAAGAATTATATACTGTAGTATTAGCTAAAGAATTACAGGATTCATTATCAAACTAAATAAGATATATATACTGAAAATCATTCAAATGCATACATAAACATCCAATACAAAGTAAGAAATATAAACTTTTGATGAAGATCTGGAGATATCTTTCAAAAAACAGAAAATTCAATTCACATTTGTTTTGGATAATCTCAATGCTAAGGTAGGTCAAAACAAGACAGGAAAATCAACAGTAAAAAAAATTGGAGTAGGCACAAGGAACAACAAAGGAAACATCCTCGTAGAATTTGCTCAAAGAAACGATAAATAATGAACACTTCTTTATAAAAAGGAACATAGAAAATAGACATGGAGAACATCAAATGGAAAAAACAAATAGATTTTATCCTCGGTAAAATAAAAAAAAAAAAAGAGTTAATTTAGTTAAAAGATTTGTGTTAATAAAGTTAAAGTAAAACGACCATAGAAAGGTGAGAAGTAAAATTTGTCTAGATCCAAGGAAAGAAAGAGAAAAAACTAATTTTTAAGTAAATAAATTAAAAACTGTAAATATATAAAAACTAACGAGTTTACTTTAGCAATAAACATAGTTATTCTCCGCGACATGATGAGATGTAGAACAGAACAATAATTTAAATAATTTGTATTGAAATCATCAGCACAAGAGACAGGTAGAAAAATTTCTAAACAAGATCAAGGAAAACTATCAAATATCAGAAAAGACCAGAAACTTAATAAAGAAAAGATAGAAAATTAGGGTAAAATCCAAGAGAGACGAAATGGAATTAGCAGAAATACCAAAAACAATAAAACTAAAAAACCAAGACATTTGTAAAAACAATCAGATCAACATTGAAGATACAATAAAGAAAGCAAGAAGCATCAAATTGATGAAAAAAAATACGTGGAACAAGGTAACATGGCCAATAGATAGTTGCTTTAAAGGACGAAAATGAAAATATCATAAACAAAAAGATTTAGTGATAAAGATTTCAAGAGGATTTCTATAAAATACTACAAATAGTGATATAAATAATAATTTTGCAAATAGACATAATGAAACACCTGAGCATGTACAAAAAGATAAAATAGGAGAAGTAAAAAGCACACACACACAAAAAAAAAAGCATTAATGCACGGAGAGGCAAAGCAGCAGAAGACGGCCTAAAAATTAATTTAATAATACATGGGAGACTATTTCAAAGTAGAAAAACTCGATGAACTTTACACGAAATGTCTGCAAGGATATTGTATAACTACGGCTTGAAAAAAACAAATATCATTATACTAATATGCAAAATGGAGGACAAGAAAAACCTGAAAAATTACCGCACAATAAGTTTACTTTCCGTAATATATAAAATATTTACAGAGGCAGACAGGTAGAAAATAATCATCCAAGAGAGCAGGCAAGCTTTAGAAATGGGTATTCAACAACTGATCATAGCCATATAATTAATAAGTTAAAGATGAAATTAACTCAATATCACAAATCCCTACGTATGGCATTTATAGACTAAGAGAAAACTTATGATTCTGTCAAATCTTCAGCAGTTATGAAAGTGCTTTTAAGACAAGGAATAGATGAGTCTTATGTTTGAAGACTTGAATATATCTATACGAAAGTACAGCAATCCTAAAGCTACATAAAGGTGTGAAAAAATTCCAATTGAGAAATGAGTTAGACAGGGAGACCACGCCTCTCATAAATCATTCACAGCATGCCTACAAGTTTTTTAGAATTTATATTGGGAAAATGTAGGAATTAACATTAATGGGTACTACCTTAACAACTTAAGTAACAACTTACGATTTGCAGATAATATAGTTCTACTAAGTGAACCATAGGAGAAATTGCAAAAGATGATAGAAGATTTAAGAAAGTAGAAATATATGACTGAAATTTAATGAGTAAAACTAAGATGTTTAATGAAAATGCTGAGACAACCATTGAGGATTATCAACGAACCTCTTAGAGACTGTTAATAAATAGACGTACTTAAGACAAACAGTAAGTGCTTCCTATATGGCAGGATATCGAAATTAAAAGAAGGCTAAGCATAGGGTGCAGAGCTTTTGGTATAAAAAAAAAAGAAAAAAAAAGAGAGA